>NC_069505.1:513614218-513831718 GCF_027579735.1 Bombina bombina | reverse complement strand
CTTTAGAATTAAAATAAACTATATTAAACTATTAATTAACCTATCCTAACTATTATACTAAAATTGCATTAAACTACCAATCAAATTAACTATATTAAACTAATAATTAATCTACCCTAACTATTATACTACAATTAGATTAAACTATATTAAACTGTTAATTAACCTACCCTATTATAATAAAATTACCTTAAACTAACAACTAAATTAACTATATTACATATTTAAAAACCTAACCCTACTCAAGTTATTTAAATCTACTATAAAAAATTACTAAGTTACACAAAATAAAAAAGAAATGATCAAATATTTAAACTAATTACACCTAATCTAATAGCCCTATCAAAATAAAAAAGCCCCCCCAAAATAAAAAAAAAACCCTAGCCTACAATAAAATACCAATGGCCCTTAAAAGGGCCTTTTGCGGGGCATTGCCCCAAAGAAATCAGCTCTTTTACCTGTAAAATAAAAAACAAACACTCCCCCCAACAGTAAAACCCACCACCCACACAACCAACCCCTCCAAATAAAAACCTATCTAAAAAAACTAAGCTCCCCATTGCCCTAAAAAGGGCATTTGTATGGACATTGCCCTTAAAAGGGCATTTAGCTCTTTTTCAGCCCAAAGTCCCTAACCTAAAATTAAAACCCACCCAATAAACCCTTAAAAAAAAAACTAACACTAACCCCCGAAGATCCACTTACAGTTTTCAAAGAGCGGGCATCTATCCTCATCCAAGCAGCAGAAGTCCTCATCGAAGCTGGCAGAAGTCTTCATCCAAGCGGGCAGAAGTCTTCATCCAAGCGGGCAGAAGTCTTCATCCAAGCGGGCAGAAGTCTTCATCCAGACGGCATCTTCTATCTTCATCCATCCGGTGCGGAGCGGCTCCATCTTCAAGACATCCGGCGCGGAGCATCCTCTTCTTCTGACAACTCTTGCAGAATGAAGAGTTTCCCTTTAAATGACGTCATCCAAGATGGCGTCCCAATTCTATCAGCCAATAGGAATTAAGGTGGAAAAAATCATATTGGCTTATCCAATCAGCCAATAGTATTGAGCTTGCATTATATTGGCTGAATGGAGCCGCTCCGCACCGGATGGATGAAGATAGAAGATGCCGTCTGGATGAAGACTTCTGCCTGCTTGGAGGAATGGATGCCCGCTCTTTGAAAACTGTAAGTGGATCTTCGGGGGTTAGTGTTAGGTTTTTTTTAAGGGTTTATTGCGTGGGTTTTAATTTTAGGTTATGGACTTTGGGCTGAAAAAGAGCTAAATGCCCTTTTAAGGGCAATGCCCATACAAATGAGCTTTTCAGGGCTTTGGGGAGTTTAGGTTTTTTTAGATAGGTTTTTATTTGGGGGGGGGGGGGTTGGTTGTGTGGGTGGTGGGTTTTACTGTTGGGGGGGTGTTTGTATTTTTTTTACAGGTAAAAGAGCTGATTTCTTTGGGGCAATGTCCCGCAAAAGGCCCTTTTAAGGGCCATTGGTAGTTTATTGTAGGCTGGGGGGGTTTATTTTGGGTGGGCTTTTTATTTTCATAGGGCTCTTAGATTAGGTGTAATTAGTTTAAATATTTGATAATTTCTTTTTTATTTTGTGTAACTTAGTGTTTTTTATTTTGTAACTTAGTTGTTAATTTTTTGTAACTTAGTAATTCTTTATAGTAGATTTAAATAACTTGAGTAGGGTTAGGTTTTTAAATATGTAATATAGTTAATTTAATTGTTAGTTTAATGTAATTTTAGTATAATAGTTAGGGTAGGTTAATTAATAGTTTAATATAGTTTAATGTAATTTTAGTATAATAGTTAGGGTAGGTTAATTAATAGTTGAATATAGTTTATTTTAATTCTAAAGGTAAGTTTAAATTTATTATAAGATAGGGATGAGTTAATATTTAATGTAAAGTTAGCGGGTTGTTAGGTGTAGGGGTTAATAGCTTAATTTAGTTTATGTTGATGTGGGGGGCTGGCGGTTTTGGGTTTATAGGTTTAGTAAGTGGTAGTGATGTGGGAGGCCAGGGGTTTAGGGGTTAATACATTTATTTAGTTGCGGAGGGGTCCGGGAGGGGGGGGATAGGGGTTAATACATTTATTAGAGTTGCAGTGGGCTCCGGGAGCGGAGGGATAGGGGTTAATACATTTATTAAAGTTGCGGCGGGGTCGGGTAGCGGCAGGATAGGGGTTAATAACTTTATTTAGTTGTGGCGGGGTCCGGGAGCGGCGGGATAGGGGTTAAACAGTTTAGTATAGTGATGGTGTTTAGTGACGGGCTATAAATAAAGTTGGGAAAAAGCCAAATAGCAGCGAGATCGATGACTGTTAGTTAACAACAGTCCGCTGCTCATTGCCCCGTACTTGGTGCGCAGCTTTTTGACAGCTGTTTTTATAAATAAGGAGAGCGTATTCAGGTCCGCGGCCGCGATGTTAGGCGAGTGTATTGGTGCCGGCGAATGCAGCACAGTTGACGGCTTGATAGATAGGGCTCAATGTCTAAAAAAACATATATGCAACGTCCAGAGAGTTTAACCTCTTAAGTCTCTTGGTGGCAGCTTTCATAAGTGTATTAACAGTTTTGTTTTTTTCCTTCGGTTTCTAACTTACTTTCTCTTTAGTTTCACTGTGACTGTCCTCAATCCTCATAAACTTCTTAGAACTTCCACTGTGCTTACTGATTGACTACACCACATGCTCGCGCTCTTTCCGCTCTGCTTTCCACTACACCCGCCTCTTCATAAATCACCATGAGCTGAGCAGTCACCACCCTCTTTCTTATTCAGGCAGCATACAAGGAACTGATTCATTGGAGAATTATAGTATAATCCTCCAATCAATCAGATCACTGCATGTGTAAGTGCCTTCTAAAGGTCCGGGGGGGGGGAAATGCCGCAATTTTTTTATTTTTAAAAATGCAGTGCGCCCAAAAAAAATACAGTTGGCACCAGTCCCACGGGGCCCCCCTAACTGCAGTGCTCAAGGCGGCCGCCTCGCTTGCCATACCCTAAGACCGGCCCTGCCTCCCACTAACAGATGTCTATTTATTTTCACATTAGTTGACACTTCCTGAGGAGTCCATAATTAAAAATAAAAAGAGGTTTACCATATGAGACCCATAAGTGGTCTCCTTTCTTTCAGGATACCTTCTTACAATCATTATTCTGTTTTATATATATGAGGTCCAAGATTGGCCTCCTGAGTACTTTAGAGGGGTTGCAACTTGATAGGCGAGCTAATTAAATATTGTGTATTAGATTTATTTCTTAATATTTCCTTTTGAATTTCTGTATGCATTTAATACTGTACTGGTTACTGGAACTTTTGTGCAATTTATTGCTTGTAAGTTTGTATGCCTTGATCTAAACCTTAATTAAAAAAAAAAAAAAAAAAAAAAGTTTGCCTGGCTGTATATTCTTGTTTAGCATAAACACTCAGTACATAAAACAGCAAGGGGAGGTAGGGAGCTTACTCGAATTATGGTTTATTAGTGTTGCAGCTCTCATCTTACCTGATAACACTGTATGATGCACAATCCCCTTTCTTATCAATAGGTATCAGATAATATGTCCATTTCATATCCACATCAACTATTTAAAAAAATGGATAACCTGTGACATTAACTATATACCATGAAATAACTCCTCTGTATGTTTTTACAGGATCTGTTGATGTGAAACCTTCAGTTGTGTCTAAGACTGAGCTTGGAGAGGAGCTGTATGTTTGTGACGTCACTCACAATCGGGAAGAAATTTACATAAATAATGATGGTGAGTGTGCTCTGTGATATATCTCATATAGAAATTTTGATGTACAACATTAAAGGGACAAGGGACATTAAAGCCCACTAGAACACACATTGCACCAGCAAGCTTGTCAGTAATTGCACAGAAGATTCTTGTGCCTTTAGACACAGAATGCTGCAACTTTAAAGGGACGGTTAACACTTTGAGAATTTTACATGAAATGTTTTGTTATGTGTAATGAAACAGGAGTTAGGAAGCAGCGGTCTTAAGACCGCTGCTCCTTAACTTGTGCGCTGCCTCTGAGGCATCGGACATCAATCCGCCCGATCCTATACGATCGGGTTGATTGACACCCCCTGCTAGTGGCCAATTGGCCTTGAATCTGCAGGGGGCGGCATTGCACAAGCAGTTTACCAGAACTGCTTGTGCAATGTTAAATTGTATGCTGTCGACATTCAGCGATGTCTAGCGGACATAAATCGGCCCCTATGCCTGTATTTTTTATGTTGTAGCATACTGGTTCTGTCCCCACTACTTCAAATGTTAATTTCCTAGAAGCTAGATCCTCTGTACACACTGGTAATGTTAAAGGGACAGTCAACACTAAAATTTTTATTGTTTAAAAAGATAGATAATGCCTTAACTACCTATTCCCCAGCTTTGCACAACAAACATTCTTATATTAATATACTTTATAACATTTAAACCTCTAATTTCTGCCCGTTTCTCAGCCTCTACAGACAGCCTCTTATCATATGCTTTTTTTTTTGCTTTTCACAACAAGAGACTGATAGTTCATGTTGGCCATATAGATAACATTGTGCTCCAGCTTGTTAAGTTATTTAAGAGTCAGCACAACACAGCACTAATTGACTAAAATGCAAGTCAATAGATAAAAAATAAAAAGTAATTTGATCAGGGGGCTGTCAGAAGAGGCTTAGATACAAGGTAATAAACAAAGGAAAAAGTTAGAGGGATAGATAGTTATCTGTTTCACTATAAGCGTGATAGCACTCTGTAGGGTGCCCTGTGGCTGCAAATGCCTTTCTCCCCCGGTTTCAATCACTGATCAAATTAAACAAGTACAATGTCAGCCAGGATAAGCAGCTCCGCTATGGCCAAATGCGAGTGTACAGTTGTTATGCAATCAAGCAGTCAAAGAGGAGTCGGAACACCGGAGTCTAAGGCTGTTTGCCTGTCTCACCTGTCCGGGCGTTTCTTTCGGCTGTGGTAAGCTCGTTCCAGCCACGAGAGTACTCCTCCTGAGTTGAAGTCCTAATCTAGACCCAACCCAGCAGGCGGGTTTCTTGATTTTACAACCAATTAGAATTGTGCTTGAATTTTAAATTCACCTGTGAGGCACAGCACCCACAGGCTATGACTACGGCTAATTAGCCGAAACGCGTAAGCCCTGGTGCTGCGCCTGCAACACGTCTATGTTTAGTTTTTCCATGTATACCTTTTAATGAAATATTAAAGTTTATATTTTTATTTTTACTAAAGGAGTATCCAGCTTTTTCTTTACTTTAGATACAAGGTAATCACAGAGGTAAAAAGTATATAAACTCTTTGACTTCCAGGTTAATTTGTCTACATCGGTCAAGCATGCGATTGCGAGATTTCAATGATGGAATCGGGTCAGGGGGCACACCCTCCAGACTGCGATCCCATCCAGGAAGCACCGTTGGCTTCAGTACTATTCCGTTCTAATGGCGCTAAATCCAGTCGCGCTTTGGACGAATAGAACGCCTTAATAAGGTTAATATAACTGTGTTGGTTACGTAAAACTGGGGTCTGGTTAATAAAGGGATTTTCTTTCCTAATATATGGTGAGTCCACAACGTCATCAGTTACTGTTGGGAATATCACTCCTGGCCAGCAGGAGGAGGCAAAGAGCACAACAGTTAAACTGTTAAGTATCACTTCCCTTCCTACAAACCCCAGTCATTCTCTTTGCCTTGGTGCAGTTTTGGTGTCTGAAGAAAGTTTAGATTTTTATCGCTTCAAGCTAGATTTTCACTAGTACAGAAAGCCAGAGTAGGTTACTCTGTTCTTTCCCTTCAAGAATTGGGTCTAGCCGTAGTCCACGTTAATCTCTTCAGTAGTGTAGTGGTGGCTTTAAAGCAGTTAGGAACTTGTAAGGTGGGCCTTGCTGCGTTTGTATAAAAAGCCAGAGTAGGTTTACTCTTTCTTTTTTCTACAGGTCTCTGTGAGGAGTATGTGTCCTCTCATACCTTGTAAGCTGTCCTCCAGGTGGGAGACTTGCACTTAAAATGCTTAGATTTATAAAAATGCAGTTCTTTGGGACATACTAATCCTTGGGAAAAGGATTTATTTGGCTGGGGCAGGCACTTTGTTTATATGGGGAGAGACTTGGGGGATTTCTTTCCTAAGATGTGGAAATTTACCCCCAGAGGCTATATATTCCCTTTTTATTTATTATTTATTTATACTTGTTCTCACTGGAGTACAGTGGTAAGTGATTGGTGTGGGAAATGAGAGAATAGGAGCTCCCTGGATGAGCTTTCTCACTATTCAATGGGGTTTTACATACTAACTGCCACGGTATTATCTAAACACTATGTCTGTGAGGGCAACGTTGTTTTGTTATTCTAACAGCCACAGTACCTTTAACCTTTTGTGTCAGGTTCAGTTCCTGAAGAGCAGCCTTTTCGGCTTTCTACTCTTTGTTTTGACTGAAATTAGATGAATTGCGCTGTTATTGTTGCTCAGGTGCCTCCTTCTCTAGATGAGAACAGAATGGCGCCATCTTCAGTTTTCTTTCTCTGAGACAAGGGCTGGGCGATATGACCAAAAAAAAAAAATCGCAATTTTTTTGGAAAAAAAAAAACGCGATTGCGATTTAATCGCGATTTTATTAAAAATGACTATAACACCTTCATTTAGCATTAAACAATTTATTTAACACTACAGAATCTTAATGTACATGTTTATTAATGTCCAATACACTATTTGAGCAGAAAAATACAAAACAAAAAATAGTTACAATAAAATTTGCTGCCTGTGATGTGATAAAATAGTAGCCACCAGCCAGTTATTAGGTCTTATGACACACAAGTTCACACAACATTCATGTTTTATTGGACAGTCATTCTAACAGTGTGGACACAGTGGTATGATTAACATATGAAGCAGTGTAAGCATGGAGAAACCTGAAAATTGCTCTTTACAGCAGTAAAGTTCTGTATATACAGTATAAATAAATATAAGTGTAGTTAGCAGTAAAGTAAGTATAATGAATGCACACACTGCTGCATGTGTTATTCATTTTAGGAGTTACTGTCCACGGAAACATGAGGGATGTTGCATTGACAAGGTCAATCCTGACATCCTGCAGCCTGTCATATACAATCACACATTAGTCACAGCTATTCTGTAGTAGTAGATCTATATAAAAGACCACTAAGAAGTAGATCACATCAACACAGTTATATACAGGAGGTTGTAGTACATAACAAGTGAACTCAAAACATACAAACAAAGCTAATTTAAATGAAATTAGCTGGCGAGTTCTTACCACATTGCCCATGTTTTCTTGGGCAGTCAGTCTACCTGAGTAAGAGTAACATATAAAGCAGTGTGTGCAGCATGTAGAAAGAAACCTGAAAAGTGCTGACTGAGGACTATCCAGCTCCAGTTGCATGATTTGTGTTTCTAAGTAAAGGTAGTACAATGCAGCACACTGCTGCATGTGTTAGTCATTTAGCTGAGTGAATGTCCATGAAAACATGGGGAATGTGGCATTGACAAAGTCAATCCTGACATCCTGCAGCCTGTCATATTACATTAATTTTTACAGCTATAGCTGTAGTACAGAACACAGTAAGAAGTAGAACACCAGTTATAGTTAGAGTAACTAGTACAATACATAATACAAACAACTGAACTCAACACACACACAGCTAATTGAAATGAAAATATCTGTCCAGTTCTTACCACATTGTCCTTTGTTTTCTTGGGCACTGGGCAGTCAGTCTAGCTGTGGTATGAGTAACATATGAAACAGTGTATGCAGTGTATGCATTGCATGCATGGAGAAACCTGAAAACTGCTAAGTGTGCAGCAGCATGATGTGTGTTCTGTTTCTAAATTCTAAGTACAGTTGTGTTAGTTATTTAGCTGAGTGACTGTCCACTGTCCAGGAAAAACATAATTTATGTAAGAACTTTCCTGATAAATTCATTTCTTTCATATTAGCAAGAGTCCATGAGCTAGTGACGTATGGGATATACATTCCTACCAGGAGAGGCAAAGTTTCCCAAACCTCAAAATGCCTATAAATACACCCCTCACCACACCCACAATTCAGTTTAACGAATAGCCAAGAAGTGGGGTGATAAGAAAGGAGCGAAAGCATAAAAAATAAGGAATTGGAATAATTGTGCTTTATACAAAAAAAAAAATCATAACCACCACAAAAAAGAGTGGGTCTCATGGACTCTTGCTAATATGAAAGAAATGAATTTATCAGGTAAGTTCTTACATAAATTATGTTTTCTTTCATGTAATTAGCAAGAGTCCATGAGCTAGTGACGTATGGGATAATAAATACCCAAGATGTGGAACTTCCACGCAAGAGTCACTAGAGAGGGAGGGATAAAATAAAGACAGCCAATTCCGCTGAAAAATAATAATCCACAACCCAAAACAAAAGTTTTAATCTTAATAATGAAAAAAACTGAAAATATAAGCAGAAGAATCAAACTGAAACAGCTGCCTGAAGTACTTTTCTACCAAAAACTGCTTCAGAAGAAGAAAACACATCAAAATGGTAGAATTTAGTAAAAGTATGCAAAGAAGACCAAGTTGCTGCTTTGCAAATCTGATCAACAGAAGCTTCATTCCTAAACGCCCAGGAAGTAGAAACTGACCTAGTAGAATGAGCCGTAATTCTTTGAGGCGGGGATTTACCCGACTCCACATAAGCATGATGAATTAAAGACTTTAACCACGACGCCAAAGAAATGGCAGAGGCCTTCTGACCTTTTCTGGACCCAGAAAAGATAACAAATAGACTAGAAGTATTTCTAAAATCTTTAGTAGCTTCAACATAATATTTCAAAGCTCTTACTACATCCAAAGAATGTAAAGATCTCTCCTTCGAATTTGTAGGATTAGGACACAATGAAGGAACAACAATTTCTCTACTAATGTTGTTAGAATTCACAACCTTAGGTAAAAATTTAAATGAAGTCCGCAACACTGCCTTATCCTGATGAAAAATCAGAAAAGGAGATTCACAAGAAAGAGCAGATAACTCAGAAACTCTTCTAGCAGAAGAGATGGCCAAAAGGAACAGAACTTTCCAAGAAAGTAATTTAATGTCCAGAGAATGCATAGGTTCAAACGGAGGGGCTTGTAAAGCCCTCAGAACCAAATTAAGACTCCAAGGAGGAGAGATTGATTTAATGACAGGTTTGATACGAACCAAAGCCTATACAAAACAATGAATATCAGGAAGATTAGCAATCTTTCTGTGAAAAAGAACAGAAAGAGCAGAGATTTGTCCTTTCAAGGAACTTGCAGACAAACCTTTATCCAAACCATCCTGAAGAAAATGTAAAATTCTAGGAATTCTAAAAGAATTCCAAGAGAATTTATGAGAAGAACACCAAGAAATGTAAGTCTTCCAGACTCGATAATAAATCCTCCTAGACACAGATTTACGAGCCTGTAACATAGTATTAATTACTGAGTCAGAGAAACCTCTATGACTAAGAATCAAGCGTTCAATTTCCATACCTTCAAATTTAATGATTTGAGATCCTGATGGAAAAAAGGGCCTTGAGATAGAAGGTCTGGTCTTAACGGAAGAGTCCAAGGTTGGCAACTGGCCATCCGAATGAGATCTGCATACCAAAACCTGTGAGGCCATGCTGGAGCCACCAGCAGTACAAACGAACGTTCCATTAGAATTTTGGAAATCACTCTTGGAAGAAGAACTAGAGGCGGAAAGATATAGGCAGGATGATAATTCCAAGGAAGCGACAACGCGTCCACTGCCTCCGCCTGAGGATCCCTGGATCTGGACAGATACCTGGGAAGTTTCTTGTTTAGATGAGAGGCCATCAGATCTATTTCTGGAAGTCCCCAGATTTGAACAATCTGAAGAAATACCTCTGGGTGAAGGGACCATTCGCCCGGATGTAACGTCTGGCGACTGAGATAATCCGCTTCCCAATTGTCTACACCTGGGATGTGAACCGCAGAGATTAGACAGGAGCTGGATTCCGCCCATACAAGTATCCGAGATACTTCTTTCATAGCCTGAGGACTGTGAGTCCCACCCTGATGATTGACATATGCCACGGTTGTGACATTGTCTGTCTGAAAACAAATAAACGATTCTCTCTTCAGAAGAGGCCAGAACTGAAGAGCTCTGAAATTCGCACTGAGTTCCAAAATGTTGATTGGTAATCTCGCCTCCTGAGATTCCCAAACCCCCTGCGTTGTCAGAGATCCCCATACAGCTCCCCAACCTGATAGACTCTCATCTGTTGAGATCACAGTCCAGGTTGGACGAACAAAAGAAGCCCCTTGAACTAAACAATGGTGATCTATCCACCACGTCAGAGAGTGTAGTACATTGGGATTTAAGGATATTAATTGTGATATCTTTGTAAAATCCCTGCAACATTGGTTCAGCATACAAAGCTGAAGAGGTCGCATGTGGAAACGAGCAAAGGGGATCGCGTCCGATGCAGCAGTCATGAGACCTAGAATTTCCATGCATAAAGCTACCGAAGGGAATGATTGAGACTGAAGGTTTCGACAGGCTGAAACCAATTTCAGACGTCTCTTTTCTGTTAGAGACAAGGTCATGGACACTGAATCTATTTGAAAACCCAAAAAGGTTACCTTTGTCTGAGGAATCAATGAACTCTTTGGTAAATTGATCCTCCGACCATGTCTTTGAAGAAACGACACAAGTTGATTCGTATGAGATTCTGCAGAATGTGAAGACTGAGCAAGTACCAAGATATCGTCCAAATAAGGAAATACCGCAATACCCTGTTCTCTGATTACAGAGAGAAGGGCACCGAGAACCTTTGAAAAGATCCTTGGAGCTGTTGCTAGGCCAAATGGAAGGGCCACAAACTGGTAATGCTTGTCTAGAAAAGAGAATCTCAGAAACTGAAAGTGATCTGGATGAATCGGAATATGAAGATATGCATCCTGTAAATCTATTGTGGACATATAATGCCCTGGCTGAACAAAAGGCAGAATATTCCTTATAGTTACCATTTTGAATGTTGGTATCCTTACATAACGATTCAATATCTTTAAATCCAGAACTGGTCTGAAGGAATTCTCCTTCTTTGGTACAATGAATAGATTTGAGTAAAACCCCAGACCCTGTTCCAGAACTGGAACTGGCACAATTACTCCAGCCAACTCGAGAACCCCAGGACACTCATCTACATATAGTAGATAGCCAAACCAGTACTGAAACGAGAATCAGTAGAGGTAATGGTACATAAGAGTATATCGTCGATCTGAAAAGGGAGGTAAGAGATAAATCTCTACGACCGATAACAGAGAACCTATGAAATAGATCCCGTAGAAGGAGACCATTGAATTCAAATAGGCAATACTCTCTTCACATCCCTCTGACATTCACTGCACACTGAGAGGAAAACCGGGCTCTAGCCTGCTGCGAAGCGCATATCAACGTAGAATCTAGCACAAACTTACTTCACCACCTCCACGGGAGGCAAAGTTTGTAAAACTGAATTGTGGGTGTGGTGAGGGGTGTATTTATAGGCATTTTGAGGTTTGGGAAACTTTGCCCCTCCTGGTAGGAATGTATATCCCATACGTCACTAGCTCATGGACTCTTGCTAATTACATGAAAGAAACATGGGGGATGTGGCATTGACAAGGGCAATCCTTACATCCTGCAGCCTGTCATTACATAAATTTTTACAGCTCTAGCTGTAGTACAGAACACTTAGAACATTGGTAGTTAGAGTACAACTACAATACATAATACATTACTTACAAATAAGTAAACTCAGTCAACCACAACAGCAAATTGAAATTAAATTAGCTAAACAGTTTACCACAACAACACATTGTCCATTTTTTCTTGGCCAGTCAGTCTATCTGTGGTATGAGTAACATATGAAGAAGTGTACAACTACATGGATGGAGAAACTTGCAAAGTGTGTACTGTGCAGCACTGATTTGTGTTTCTAATTGCACAATAAGGTCGTACTTAGTACAACGCACACTGGTGTGTTAGTCATTTAGCTGAGTGACTACTATCCAGGAAAACATGAGGGATGTGGCATTAACAAGGTAAATCCTGCAACCTGTTTTTAACATCCATGCATCAACTAATAGCAGCAGTACTGCAGCATAGTACAGTAATAGTACAAAACATTATTCAAGATTAAAACAGAGAATACAATAGAAAAACATTGGAATTTGGAAGTTGGCCTGCCCTGGTTATGGCATTGGCCATCGATACAGCCAGAATAAGTCAGTGCACAAAGTGCATGTGCATTTTCACACAATAGAGAGATGTGAATAACTAAGTATTTGAGCTCACAACATCATAATGTTTTTTTTTTGTCATAGTGAGACACGTTAAGTACAACTATAACATAGCTTGTAAAAGCAGGGCCCATGAAGGAATTGTAATGATTTTTTGTAATAGTAAATAATTTAGTAACATAGTATGTATATGTAATAACAAGAGAATAACATAAATAAAATATATTATAACATTTACAAATTGCATGGTTTTTAGACTTTAGATTGGTTAGGTGGTTTTTGGATACAAAAACCAACATCTGACTAGTACAGTACAGCTACAGTAGTACTGTAGTACTATTATTTATTTTAAGCATTACTAGTGTTTTTATTGAGTTAGGTTTTTGGCTAAAAAAAACAACATATGTACCATTTCTGGCTTCAAGCATGAACGTTGACAGGTCACCATATTTCCTCCTGTACAAAACACTCTCTCTGATGGTGAACTAGTTGCAGGAACACAAATATATTTTTGTGCTAGCTTGCTCAATTTTGGAAAGTTATTCTGATGTAGTTTCCACCATAGCAGACGATTTATGTCACTATCAATGGAGGGGGAAAGCAGGTAGCTGTTAAGCTCCGATGCTATGGCTTCTTTAAGTTGCAGAGATGGCGCAGCGGACTCCGTCTTGAAAAAACTTCCTAAAGACTTTCTTGATTTCTTTGCAGGAGGAGGACCATCTGCTGCAGGTGCTTGCACTGTTTTTTCTTCTACATCTATAACTTTGCATGGTGGACTGCTGATTGCTTGACTTGCCTTCTGCACAACTTGCTGCTCGTGCTCAGACACAATGGCCATATCAGACATCACCCTGGCCTTGATGCTTGTAATTTTATCCACATTTATGTAGGTTGTCTTGAATCGTGGATCAAGGAATGATGCCATATCTAGCAGATCTTGAGTATCTTCATAATTTCTATTCATATATTCAAGAATTTTGGATTTCAGTGTCTTGGTAAGGTCAGAATCATCTTCCTCCAGAGCCAGTATCTTTGTGTTTAATAGATGCAGAACTGGTTTAACATATGATACACTGACATAGTTTTCTCCAGAAAGGGCATCAGTAAAATCTTGAACTTGCCCCAGTGCCTTACTCACAGATTCAAGAACATCAGTGTCCTGCCATTGAGGAACCAGATGTCTGGTTTTTCTGTCTGCAGAGAGAACCTGAGTCAATGCTCTCTGTTGCTCTAAAACTCTCTCGATCATCTTTTGTCTTGAGCTCCACCTTGTTGGGCACTCTGTTATAAGTGAATGCTTTGGCAGTTGAAGTTCTTCCTGGGCTTGAGTTAATGCCACCTTCTTTTTCCAGCTGTGTGAGAAATGGCAAACAATTTTCTTGCATAAGCCTGTGGCTCTAGAAATGCAAGGCTCATCTTTCACTGCATTTTCAATTGCGAGATGCAACCTGTGCCAAAAACACTGTAGTCTTCTCCATTTATTCAGAGCAACAGCCTTGACAATGTTTGTGCCATTGTCTGTGGTGATTGATACTTGTTGATCCTCACAGAGTCCCCATGAGGCCAACGCTTCTCTCAAACCTTGTGCTACATTTTCTCCAGTGTGTTCAGAAGGAAAGTATGATGTTTGCAAACATAGACTTTTGATCTCAAAATCATCATTGATGAAGTGCATGGTTAAACTCATATATGGCTCCATTGTTCGGCTTGACCACATATCTGTTGTTGTTGCATAGTATTTCAATTGATTTATCTCAGATTCAACTATATCTTTGCATTTTGCATACCTTTCTGGGATTGCAACTACTGAGAAGTAATTGTGAGATGGCATTTGGTATCTCTTGTCGAGTGTGTGTATCATTCTTTTGAAGCCTTCTTTACTAACTGTGTATGCAGGCACCATGTCTTTGCATGTATAATATGCAATAGCGTTGGTTATTTCTCTATGCCTTTTTGAGGTCTTCCCATATGGTGCTGTGTTTGCAGATGCCTTTATGATTGCTGCTGCTAAACTTTACAGCTTGTTTGTGTTGTCTTTTCTCTACCAGGTTTTTTTTTTTGCCATACATTGTTCAAAGATTTCATTATGCCGCTGTTTAAGGTGCTGGAACAGGTTTGATGTGTTACTTCGTTTTGATGCAACACTCGTTCCACAAGTTTTGCAGATTACTTGGTTCTGTTTTTCATCCTCTTTTCTGAATCAAAAATATTCCCAAACAACTGATGTTGAATTTTTCTTTGGCACCAACAATTCTGTAGCAACATCAACATCATTTTCTTCATCATCGTCGTTATTGTTGGACACGGACAGCTCTTCAGAACTCATCTTAAATTTTATGTACCACGCACACAGTACCAGCTGGCACAAAAAATATGAGGAGAATCAGGAGATTATACTACCGCACACACTGCCAATATCAGTAGGGTAAGGTGTCACTGGCAACCGTGGCACAAATAGACTAGACCACAGTCTTGCACTTGAATACAAAGACAGAGAACTATTGAATGGCCTTGATAATGCAGTTAGCCTAGCTCTGATGATGCTAGTATAGCTTCTTCAAGTTGCAGAGATGACGCAGCGGAAGCAGTCTTAAAAAAGCTTCTTAAATATTTTTGATTAGAATCACACAATTTATTTTGATTAATAATTAAAGAATAGATGATATGCTTCTTTTGCAATTAAGACAAGAGAGAGACCACAGGCACTTGAAAGTCTTGAATATAAAGAGAGGACAACAATGTGCTATATGATGCAGTGACAGTCACCTTGATTGAAGAGAGAACACAGGCTAGCTGCTCTTGAATATAAAGAAGACAACGATGGGCTTGATTAAGCTGTCACCTTGATTGAAGAGAGAACACAGGCTAGCTGCACTTGAATATAAAGAAGACAACGATGGGCTTGATTAAGCTGTCACCTTGATTGAAAAGAGAACACAGGCTAGCTGCACTTGAATATAAAGAAGACAACGATGGGCTTGATTAAGCTGTCAACTTGATTGAAGAGAGAACGCAGGCTTGCTGCACTTTAAAGAAGAAAAAAATAGGCTGATAGTGCTATGATGCAGGCACCTTGATTGAATAGAAGTAGAGAACACAGTGGCTTGCTGCACTTGAATATAAAGACAACAACAATGGTCTCGCTTGATTAAGCAGTCACTTTGATTGAAGAGAGAACACAGGCTAGCTGCACTTGAATATAAAGAAGACAACTATTGGCTTGATTAAGCTGTCACCTTGATTGAAGAGAGAACACAGGCTTGCTGCACTTTAAAGAAGAAAAAAATAGGCTGATAGTGCTATGATGCCGGGCACCTTGATTGAAGAGAAGTAGAGAACACAGTGGCTTGCTGCACTTGAATAGAAAGACAACAATGGGATTGATGATGCAGTCACCTTGATTGAAGAGAACACAGGCTAGCTGCACTTGAATATAAAGAAAGAATACAACAATGGACTTGATGATGCAGTGACATCACCTGGATTGAGACTAGAGACAAGAGACCACAGGCTTGTACTTGGTCTAGACTCTAGATCTAGAATATGAAGAAGACAACAATGGGCTTGCTTAACTTAATGATGATGCAGTCACCTTTATTGGGAAGAGAGACAAGAGACCACAGGCTTATACAGTTACACTTGAAATGATTTAAATATAAACTTTAAAGACGACAACAATGGGGTTGCTCATATTCATGTTTATTTAGACTGAGGCAACACTGGCTTTCACTGGAGGAGACTGACCTTGCAGTTGTAGAATACACTGGCTCTGGAGGACTGACATTGCTGTTGTAGAAAACACTGGCTTTGGATGACTGACCTTTCTGTTGTAGAAGACACTGGCTGAATGGCTGACCTAGCTGTTGTAGAAAACAGAGGCTTTCAGAGTTGCAGTGCACCTGCAGGATGACTTTGCTGTTGTAGAAGAAGAAACAGGCTGCACTAGGTTGTGGGTGACCTTGCTGTTTTAGAAGAAGAAACAGGCTGCAGGATGTGTGGATGACCTAGCTGTTGTAGAAGAAGAAACAGGCTGCAGGATGTGTGGATGACCTTGCTGTTGTAGAAGAAGAAACAGGCTACAGGATGTGTGGATGACCTTGCTGTTGTAGAAGAAGAAACAGGCTGCACTAGGATGTGGATGACCTTGCTGTTGAGAAGAAGAAACAGGCTTCAGGATGTGTGGATGACCTTGCTGTTGTAGAAGAAGAAACAGGCTGCAGGATGTGTGGATGACCTTGCTGTTGTAGAAGAAGAAACAGGCTGCAGGATGTGTGGATGACCTTGCTGTTGTAGAAGAAGAAACAGGCTGCACTAGGATGTGGATGACCTTGCTGTTGTAGAAGAAGAAACAGGCTGCACTAGGATGTGGATGACCTTGTTGTAGAAGAAGAAACAGGCTGCAGGATGTGTGGATGACCTTGCTGTTGTAGAAGAAGAAACAGGATGCAATCTGGAACCACAGCTGTTGGCTGACTTTGGTGAACTTGAGCAGATGACACACAGGCACTGTCAGGCAGTATTTGCTGTTGGTTGAACAATGAACATAAAATATTTTTAGAATAAGGTGGTGGTGGGAGGGAGACAAGTTCTATTTTTTGGAAAGCTAAAATAAATGAATGAAAATTTGAAATGTATAAAAAAAGTGTTTGTTTTTTTCTTTGATGTCCCTCACAGTCCATTACTGTTTCTGACTGTGTTGCGTTTGTTCATTGTTGTCAACAACACAGTCAGAAACAGTAATGGACTGGGAGGGACATAAAAGTAAAAAAACACTTTTTTCTACATTTAATTAATTTGTTTTGTGTTCAAGAGCAATAGAGCATGGCATCCTAAGCAACATTTGAAATTAAATTGACTTATATTTTATTAGCTTAGTTTTTTTTTATTCTTAAACACAATTGGTTAGGCGTACTTAGGGCTGCTATTTTGTGGCTGCACAATGCACATGGACAGTTAATAGGGCATTGAATGCATTGCTTTCACATTTAAGCATCATGCTAATTTTGATATTTTTGCTCACCAAAATGCATTAACCATTAATGATTTTTTATTGTTGCAGCACTAGCCTAGCAAGCATCAATCATAAAAAAAACAATCTGACTTGCATTAATTGCAGAGGCTGAGCTACAATAAAAAATTATTAGAATTTGTTTTTTTTTAAATAAATAAAAAAATATTACTTTATTTGCACTTGCAGCAGTTGCAGCAGCAATGTATCCATCCATAAATAAAAGATAAACATATTATTACACCAATATAACTTATTTGGGAAGTGGAACATAAACTAATATAATAAGAGATCTTTTTTTATTATTTATTAAAAATGAGTTGTGTTATGGTACACTACTGGACTGCAAAATGGTATAATAAGGGTAATGGTAATGTAAATAAAAAATTAACTATTTAAAAATAAAAGAAAAATATTATACAAAACAAAAATATGTGCACTCACTGACTGCACCACTGTGTACTGTTTAGGAGATTGATGATCTGTCTTCTGGGAATCTAAAGCAGTAATTCTATTAAAAAGTAACTATCTCATTATTATCTATATCATTAATATTATCATCCTCTGACCTCTATACTTCTATATATTCTGATGATGCAGTAGAGCTAGAGACTGTTCTGTAGTAGTAAAATATTTTATTATTATATTTATAATATTATTTTAACTGTAACATAAATAAATAATAAAAAATTCACAAATTTCACAAAGCAATACATCCTACAAGCAAGTAGTATAGTAGCAAGTGCAACCCTTAATGAACAAACAATGGGGGGCAGTTATCAAGCCGTCTACTTTACCTGCCTTCGCCGGTCCAATACGCCCGCCTAAGCTCGCCTACCATCGCCGCCGCAGACCTTCAAAATTTCGCCTAAGTTATCAAAAAAGCTGTCAAAAAGCCGCGCACCAAGTACGGGGCGATGAGCAGCGGACTGTGAGAGTTATCACTCATCCGATCTTGCTGCTCTTCGGCTTTTTGACAGCTTTATTGATACCCCTGTCACTAAGCACCCACACTAACTACACTGTTCTACCCCCTATACCGGTGCCCCCGGAGCCCCCCGCAACTCAATAAAGTTAACCCCTAAACCGCCACTCCTAGACCCCGCCGCAACTCTTATAAATGTATTAACTCCTAAACCGCCGCTCCCGGACACCGCCGCCACCTACATTATACCTAGTATCCCCTATCCTGCCCCCCCTATACCGCCGCCACCTATAATAAAGTTATTAACCCCTATCCTGCGGTTCCCGGACCTCGCCGCAACTAAATAAATAGTTTAACCCCTAAACCGCCGCTCCCGGACCCCGCCGCAACCTATATTAAACTTATTAACCCCTAATCTGCCCCCCCTACACCGTTGCCACCTATAATAAATTTATTAACCCCTATCCTGCCCCCCTACACCGCCGCCACTGTAATAAAATTATTAACCCCTAAACCTAAGTCTAACACTAACCCTAACACCCCCCTAACTTAAATATTAATTAAATAAATCTAAATAATATTTCTCTTATTAACTAAATCCTATTTAAAACTAAATCCTTACCTTTAAAATAAACCCTAATATAGCTACAATATAAATAATAATTATATTGTAGCTATTTTAGGATTTATTTTTATTTTACAGGCATCTTTCAATTTATTTTAACTAGGTACAATAGCTATTAAATAGTTATTAACTATTTAATAGCTACCTAGCTAAAATAAAGAGAAATTTACCTGTAAAATAAAAACTAACCTAAGTTACAATTACACCTAACACTACACTATACTTTAATAAATTATTCCTATTTAAAACTAAATACTTACCTGTAAAATAAACCCTAAGATAGCTACAATAAAATTAATAATTACATTGTAGCTATTTTAGGATTTATATTTATTTTACAGGTAACTTTGTATTTATTTTAGCTAGTTAGAATAGTTATTAAATAGCTATTAACTATTTAATAACTACCTAGCTAAAAGAAATACAAAATTACCTGTAAAATAAATCCTAACCTAAGTTACAATTAAACCTAACACTACACTATCATTAAATTAATTAAATAAATTAGCTACAAATAACTACAATTAAATTAAATAAACTAACTAAAGTACAAAAAATAAAAAAAATAAGTTACAAACATTTAAAAATATTACAACAATTTTAAGCTACTTACACCTAATCTAAGCCCCCTAATAAAATAACAAAGCCCCCCAAAATAAAAAAATGCCCTACCCTATTCTAAATTAAAAAGTTACCAGCTCTTTTACCTTACCAGCCCTTAAAAGGGCTTTTTGCGGGGCATGCCCCAAAGAATTCTGCTCTTTTGCCTGTAAAATAAAAATACAACCCCCCCAACAATAAAACCCACCACCCACATACCCCTAATCTAACCCAAACCCCCCTTAAATAAACCTAACACTACCCCCCTGAAGATCATCCTACCTTGAGTCGTCTTCAGCCAGCCGACCACCGATGGAACCGAAGAGGAGATCCGGAGCAGCAGAAGTCATCATCCAGGCGGCGCTGAAGAGGTCTTCCAACCGGGCGATGTCTTCTTCCAAGCGGCATCTTCTTTCTTCCGGCTCCATCTTCATCCCGCCAACGCGGAACATCCTTCTTCCCCGACGGACTAAAGATGAATGAAGGTTCCTTTAATGGATGTCATCCAAGATGGCGTCCCTTCAATTCCGATTGGCTGATAGGATTCTATCAGCCAATCGGAATTAAGGTAGGAAAAATTTGATTGGCTGATTGAATCAGCCAATCAGATTGAAGTTCAATCCGATTGGCTGATCCAATCAGCCAATCAGATTGAGCTCGCATTCTATTGGCTGTTCCAATCAGCCAATAGAATGCAAGCTCAATCTGATTGGCTGATTGGATCAGCCAATCAGATTGAACTTCAATCTGATTGGCTGATTCAATCAGCCAATCAGATTTTTCCTACCTTAATTCCGATTGGCTGATAGAATCCTATCATCCAATCGGAATGGAAGACTTCTTCAGCGCCCCTTGGATGATGACTTCTGCCGCTCCGGATCTCCTCTTCGGTTCCATCGGTGGTCGGCTGGCTGAAGACGACTCAAGGTAGGATGATCTTCAGGGGGGTAGTGTTAGGTTTATTTAAGGGGGGTTTGGGTTAGATTAGGGGTATGTGGGTGGTGGGTTTTAATGTTGGGGGGGTTGTATTTTTATTTTACAGGCAAAAGAGCAGAATTCTTTGGGGCATGCCCCGCAAAAGGCCCTTTTAAGGGCTGGTAAGGTAAAAAAGCTGGTAACTTTTTAATTTAGAATAGGGTAGGGCATTTTTTTATTTTGGGGGGCTTTGTTATTTTATTAAGGGGCTTAGATTAGGTGTAATTAGCTTAAAATTGTTGTAATATTTTTTAAATGTTTGTAACTTATTTTTTTTATTTTTTGTAACTTAGCTTTTTTAATTTTTTGTACTTTAGTTAGTTTATTTAATTTAATTTAATTGTAGTTATTTTTAGCTAATTTATTTAATTAATTAATATTAATGATAGTGTAGTGTTAGGTTTAATTGTAACTTAGGTTAGGATTTATTTTACAGGTAATTTTGTATTTCTTTTAGCTAGGTAGTTATTAAATAGTTAATAACTATTTAATAACTATTCTAACTAGCTAAAATAAATACAAAGTTACCTGTAAAATAAATATAAATCCTAAAATAGCTACAATGTAATTATTAATTACATTGTAGCTATCTTAGGGTTTATTTTACAGGTAAGTATTTAGTTTTAAATAGGAATAATTTATTAAAGTATAGTGTAGTGTTAGGTGTAATTGTAACTTAGGTTAGTTTTTATTTTACAGGTAAATTTCTCTTTATTTTAGCTAGGTAGCTATTAAATAGTTAATAACTATTTAATAGCTATTGTACCTAGTTAAAATAAATTGAAAGTTGCCTGTAAAATAAAAATAAATCCTAAAATAGCTACAATATAATTATTATTTATATTGTAGCTATATTAGGGTTTATTTTAAAGGTAAGTATTTAGTTTTAAATAGGATTAATTTAGTTAATAAGAGAAATATTATTTAGAATTATTTAATTAATATTTAAGTTAGGGGGGGTGTTAGGGTTAGTGTTAGACTTAGGTTTAGGGGTTAATAATTTTATTACAGTGGCGGCGGTGTAGGGGGCGCAGGATAGGGGTTAATAAATTTATTATAGGTGGCGGTGGTGTTGGGGGGGCAGGATAGGGGTTAATAACTTTATTATAGGTGGCGACAGTATAGGGGGGGCAGGATAGGGGTTAATAGGTATAATGTAGGTGGCGGCGGGGTCCGGGAGCGGCGGTTTAGGGGTTAACATATTTATTATAGTGGCGGTGGGCTCCGGGAGCGGCGGTTTAGGGGTTAACATATTTATTATAGTGGCGGTGGGCTCCGGGAGCGGCGGTTTAGGGGGTAATAACTTTATTTAGTCGCGGCGGTGTAGGGGGGACAGATTAGGGGTGTTTAGACTCGGGGTACATGTTAGGGTGTTAGGTGTAGACAGCACCCATAGGAATCAATGGGATGTCTGGCAGCAGCGAACATGAACTTTCACTATGGTCAGACTCCCATTGATTCCTATGGGATCCGCTGCCTCCAGGGCGGCGGTTTGAAAACCAGGTACGCTGGGCCGGAAAAGTGCCGAGCGTACCTGCTAGTTTTTTGATAACTATCAAAAGTAGTCAGATAGTGCCGCACTTGTGTGCGGAACATCTGTAGTGATGTAAGAATCGATCTGTGTCGGACTGAGTCCGGCGGATCGAAGCTTACGTCACTAAATTCTACTTTTGCCGGTATCTAGGGTTTGATAACTAAGGCGAATCAGCCTCGCCACAAATACGCTGCGGGAAAAAAAACACAATGGTATAGGATTAGGTAAACACTCAGAATAGAAACTCAGTCTGGTATCTTATTTGCTGTTATTATCCACAATTGGAGTAATCTTATTAGAGTTCTACAGCATATATATTCTTATATGTAGATAGGTGAAAGGATGTCTCCTTACCGGATGTTACCCCAATCGTATGAGGTAAGGTATGATCATATAGGGAGTGTCTTTGTCTTGTCTCTAGTGACCACTGGTCCAGGTGTCACAGGCGTATAGGTCCAAGCCGGGGAAGCGTGTTTCCCTCTCAGGGTCCGTCTCTATAGTAGTATATATGGTCTTTGCCTGATAGAAACTTTTCTGATAGTTGGAGTCTCAGTGACTCGTGGGAGTATGGTACTTCGATTAGGATCTCTCAGGCTCTCATATTCTCAGTTGGATATAGGAAAAAAAAGGGAGAGCAAGAACACATAGCGTAATACTGTAGAATAAGGGTAATTTTATTATATACAATCTGGTAAGATATACACTCACATGTCAAGACCTCAATCCATAATGAGGTAAGATTTTAGCATGTCAGAAATATATGTACACTTATTCAATAGGTCCCCCAATAGGTGTAGTAGATGAACGTTGAGATATGTATAGTGGTTATATACACAGTAGATCCTGAGGATAAATTTCTTATCCTGCTATTTAAATGTCCAGGTAATAGGTATGTTTTTCTACAATTTAGATTTTCCTTTACAATGTTCACTTAAGCCCTTGTTAGGACTGTTAGGTGTTATATGCCCTATATGTTAAATATCAGAGTGGGCTTTCACAAACACTCATTCCAGGTTGTGCATCAGAAATGCAACCTTATGCAGCAAGAAAAAAGTAGCAACAGGAAAAAACAGATTAGCGTGGTGTTATTAGTCCAAGCGCTAGTTTGGTCAAAGCGCCATTCAAATGTAAGTGGCAGTGTAGCATACAAGTGGTAACTGTGCTGAGGTATAAACAAAGGGGGAATTTTAGGCGTCAGTGCCCTGTGTTCGTTAAGGTAAATACTCACAGACCGTCATTCCCCAGTGAGCATAGGAATTGCGGTGTTCGTGTAAAACAAAAGGAAGGAAATGTAGCGTAGCGTTATCGAGTTCAAACGAAAGCCGGTCACAACAGAGTATGTGAGAAGACTGCACTGTCGCACTTTGTAGGTATCACCTTACGCGTTTCGAAGTATTTACTTCTTCATCAGAGGTAGTGCTACCTCTGATGAAGAAGTAAGTAAATACTTCGAAACACTTTTGTTTTGTTTTACATGAACACCGCAATTCCTATGCTCACTGGGGAATGATGGTCTGTGAGTATTTACCTTAACGAACACAGGGCACTGACGCCTAAAATTCCCCCTTTGTTTATACCTCAGCACAGTTACCACTTGTATGCTACACTGCCACTTACATTTGAATGGCGCTTTGACCAAACTAGCGCTTGGACTAATAACACCACGCTAATCTGTTTTTTCCTGTTGCTACTTTTTTCTTGCTGCATAAGGTTGCATTTCTGATGCACAACCTGGAATGAGTGTTTGTGAAAGCCCACTCTGATATTTAACATATAGGGCATATAACACCTAACAGTCCTAACAAGGGCTTAAGTGAACATTGTAAAGGAAAATCTAAATTGTAGAAAAACATACCTATTACCTGGACATTTAAATAGCAGGATAAGAAATTTATCCTCAGGATCTACTGTGTATATAACCACTATACATATCTCAACGTTCATCTACTACACCTATTGGGGGACCTATTGAATAAGTGTACATATATTTCTGACATGCTAAAATCTTACCTCATTATGGATTGAGGTCTTGACATGTGAGTGTATATCTTACCAGATTGTATATAATAAAATTACCCTTATTCTACAGTATTACGCTATGTGTTCTTGCTCTCCCTTTTTTTTCCTATATCCAACTGAGAATATGAGAGCCTGAGAGATCCTAATCGAAGTACCATACTCCCACGAGTCACTGAGACTCCAACTATCAGAAAAGTTTCTATCAGGCAAAGACCATATATACTACTATAGAGACGGACCCTGAGAGGGAAACACGCTTCCCCGGCTTGGACCTATACGCCTGTGACACCTGGACCAGTGGTCACTAGAGACAAGACAAAGACACTCCCTATATGATCATACCTTACCTCATACGATTGGGGTAACATCCGGTAAGGAGACATCCTTTCACCTATCTACATATAAGAATATATATGCTGTAGAACTCTAATAAGATTACTCCAATTGTGGATAATAACAGCAAATAAGATACCAGACTGAGTTTCTATTCTGAGTGTTTACCTAATCATATACCATTGTGTTTTTTACTCTGTATTTTGCTGCGCTGTACTACCCAGATATATTCTTTCTCTTTAATTCATTGTTTTCACCCATTGTGTTAGGGGTACACAATTCCTCTGGTTCAGCTGCACAATACTACACATAAATAATTGATATCTACAGACACAATTTGTTCAATCTATACCTGTTCCTAGATATCTTATTCAATATCTATCACAAGACCTCTTAGAGAGCTGGTCACCTACACCCTTGTTTTTATATATATATATATATATATATATATATATATATACATACATACATACATACATACATACACACATGACCGGTCATCAAACAAAATGTAAAAATCACCTACTAAGTCTATAAGCATAGATGTCGTCCTAATTAATATGAAGCGTATTAAATCACAGTATAAAGGATAACTCAGCTATATTACTGAGTTTGTCTGTCATACAGATAGGTATACGTATGATTAAAATCAAGTTAATAAAACTCCCTATTAGTACTAATAAGACATATGGCTAACGGTAGACAAATAATGGACGAATACAAAATATATATATAGGATGTCCTGAGAAGTTGGTTAATGTATATATCCAAATAAGTGTCCCATGTATGAATCAAGGTATTTCAAAAAAGTCCAAGAGCATTTAGTGTATGGACATATTGTACCGTTGGAATCAGATGTTAATAAATGCCACCTTTCAAACTTTTGAGTTCATCATAAGGTAATCGTAACTTAGATAGTTTCCAAAGTGGGCTTCCAAACCGTTGTCTTGTTTAGCTGCACTTTACACTCGCTAACCCACAGGATTCAGACCACACTCACGGGCTGATACACCTCTCAGTGCTAACCTGCTTGCAGTTCCTTCTTACCAAATGATATTGCAGGGCACAGGTGTCTTAACAGCTTCCGTGTTGCTGGTCTCCCGGGTGCGTGACGTAGCTCTCAGTGAGTAGTTCCGTTTTCGGAATATCCTTACTCTGCGCAGAGTTCCGTACTGAGTTCCGTGTTGATAAAAGAGTCCCTCTTTCAATCCTTGTTAATCCTCGTACTTGGCTGAATAATCTTGTCTTTAGCAAGTAGCTAATACTCCATCAACGCATTTCGCCGCGTAGAACGGCTTTATCAAGATCGTTTAATGTCTTTCTTCGTATCTCTTATATGTGAATGCCTGAGATGTGATTGGATAATGTTTATGGATTCAATATCCGGTTTCTTTCTTAAGGTGGACGTCCTTAAAGGTGGATTACTCTGGTATTACAAGTACTCAATCACTTATTAACCATATATATATATATATATATATATATATATATATATATATATATATATATATATATATATATATATAGGCAAAAATTGGTGTATGTGCACTCTCACCAACGTTCCACAACTATCAGGGTGCTGTGCGGTGAATTGTAGAAAAGCAAAAAGAAGCGTCACAAACTGCATTAAAAGTTTTGTCACTTTTTTGATGAAGATTCAGTGAGTGCTTCTTTTTGCTTTTATATATATATATATATATATTTATATATATATATATATATATATATATATATATATATATATATATATATATACACAAACTATGCCTATTATTATATGAGTTATATTCTTTATCTTCTATCTTATACATAGAATGCAAAATGATGTAGAAAGTTCTGTAAAATATATATAAAAAGAAAACAAAAATTGAGCTCTAACCTAAGACCCCTACATATATTATATTAACTATATAGACTCAAGAGCTGGAACAGATGTAATCATGCACTTGTTGATATACTCAAATGCCATAGGATAAATGCACAGTGTAGTTACTAAATAAATATATGTATAGAAATTGGGCCAAAAATTATACACTATATTAGTGTTAAACCGTTATTAGCAATTCTGAATATATCATATATCTCAGATTTGCACTGTGCTTCCTATATGACTATTAGTCAGGGCGCTCTTGCGTCCACTAGTGACAATGTTAAATATTGAAAATACAACCAAAAGCTGAAAAAAAAAAGACCTATAGACTCCTTTTCAAGCAGAAATTCCTCAGACTATCTATGGGGATGTCTCTATCCAATTAATCTAAGATGAATGGATTTAGATCTAATTTGGAGTTTAATCCCTGTGGGAATAGTGTTTGCAATTCATAAATCAGTTGTGCCTCTTTCCTAAGTAGTAGTCGATCAAAATCCCCACCTCGCCATGGTTTTTATCTTGTAAGGTGTATCCAGTCCACGGATTCATCCATTACTTGTGGGATATTCTCCTTCCCAACAGGAAGCTGCAAGAGGACACCCACAGCAGAGCTGTCTATATAGCTCCTCCCCTAACTGCCACTCCCAGTCATTCTCTTGCAGCTCTCGACAAGAAAGGAAGTATCAAGAGATATGTGGTGCTTAGTGTAGTTTATCTTCTATCAAAAGTTTGTTATTTTTAAATGGTACAGGCGTTGTACTGTTTTTACCTCAGGCAGAAATTAGAAGAAGAGTTCTGCCTGAGGTTTTTGATGATCTTAGCAGGTTGTAACTAAGGTCCACTGCTATTCTCACACATAACTGAAGAGTATGGGAAAACTTCAGCTGGGGGAATGGCCTGCAGAATTAACTGCTCTGAGGTATGTTCAGTATATTTTTTTCTAGAGAGATGATAAGGTCTAGAAAATGCTGACTGCCTGATATATTTAAGGTAAGCCTAATTACAGTGATTTAACAAACGACTGGGATCATGCTTGCAGTAAAGGGTAATATTCATGTTACTTGCTCTTATTACTTAGTATGTAAAACGTTTGCATGATATATAAAAAACGTTTTTTACTGAGGGTGATAAATCTTTATTTGGGGCGTAGTTTTCCACATGGCTGACTAGATTTCTCTTAGGAGTAGTTATTTATGGCCCTTTCACTTTGAGTGCATGGTGGGAGGGGCCTATTTAAGCACTCTAATTGCGCAGTAGTTTTTACAGTCTGAGACATCCAGCTTCCCTGAAGGAGTCCCCTGACATATAGGACCTCTGTAAAGGGTTTTTGTGCCTACAAAAGTCGTTTTATGGGTAGGTAGGAGCCACAGTAGAGCTGTGGCAGTTTGCTTGTGACTGTTTATAACGGTTTTACCGATTTTCTGATTCGTTTTTGAGCCTGAGGGGTTAATCATCCATTTGCAAGTGGGTGCGATGCTATTTTAGTCTATTATACACACTGTAAAAAATTTGTAGAGTTAACTGCTTTTTTTCACTGTTTTGCAGTTTATGTGATTGTTTTTTTCCCTTAAAGGCACAGTACCGTTTTTTATATTCTGCTTTTTCACTTTTATTAAAGTGTTTTCCAAGCTTGCTGATCTCATTACTAGTCTAGACTAGTTAAACATGTCTGACATAGAGGAAACTCCTTGTTCATTATGTTTAGAAGCCATTGTGGAACCCCCTCTTAGAATGTGTACCAAAGGCACTGATCTTACTATAAATTTTAAAGACCTTATTCTGGCTTTAAAAGATTTATCACCAGAGGAAATTGACAAGGGGGAAGTTATGCCGACTAACTCTCCCCACGTGTCAGAACCTATAACTCACGCTCAAGGGACGCCAAGTACATCTAGCGCGCCCATTGCGTATACTTTACAAGACATGGCGGCAGTTATGAATCATACCCTTACAGAGGTATTGTCCAAACTGCCAGGGTTACAAGGAAAGCGAGACAGCTCTGGGGCTAGAACAAATACAGAGCTCTCTGATGCTTTAGTAGCTATGTCTGATATACCCTCACAATGTGCAGAAGCCGAAGCAGGAGAGCTTCTATCTGTGGGTGATTTTTCTGATTCAGGGAAGACACTTCAAACTGATTCTGATATGTCTACATTTAAATTAAAACTTGAACACCTCCGCGTGTTGCTCAGGGAGGTTTTAGTAACTCTGGATGACTGTGACGCCATTGTAGTCCCAGGGAAATTGTGTAAGTTGGATAAATACTATGCAGTGCCTGTTTACACTGATGTTTTTCCAATCCCTAAGAGGTTTTCAGAAATTATTACTAAGGAATGGGATAGACCAGGTGTACCGTTCTCTCCCCCTCCTGTATTTAAAAAGATGTTTCCTACAGATGCTGCTACACGGGACTTGTGGCAGACGGTCCCTAAGGTGGAGGGAGCAGTCTCTACCCTAGCGAAGCGTACAACTATCCCGGTCGAGGACAGTTGTGCTTTTCTAGATCCAATGGACAAAAAATTAGAGGGTTACCTTAAGAAAATTTTTATTCAACAAGGTTTTATTCTCCAGCCTCTTGCATGCATTGCCCCAGTCACTGCTGCTGCGGCTTTCTGGTTTGAGTCTCTAGAAGAGGCTCTACAGGTAGAAACCCCGTTGGATGATATTCTTGACAAGCTTAAAGCTCTTAAGCTAGCCAATTCACTTGTTTCTGACGCCGTTGTTCATTTAACCAAGCTAACGGCTAAGAACTCAGGTTTTGCTATTCAGGCGCGTAGGGCGCTATGGCTTAAATCCTGGTCAGCTGACGTTACTTCAAAGTCTAAGCTTCTCAACATTCCCTTCAAGGAGCAGACCCTATTCGGGCCTGGACTGAAGGAGATCATTTCTGATATTACTGGAGGAAAAGGTCACGCCCTTCCTCAGGATAGGTCCAACAAATTAAGGACCAAACAGACTAATTTTCGTTCCTTTCGAAACTTCAAGAGTTGCGCAGCTTTAACTTCCTCTAATACAAAACAAGAGGGAAATTTTGCCCAGTCCAAGCCGGTCTGGAGACCTAACCAGGCTTGGAACAAAGGAAAGCAGGCCAAAAAACCTGCTGCTGCCTCTAAAACAGCATGAAGGATCAGCCCCCGATCCGGAAACGGATCTAGTAGGGGGCAGACTTTCTCTCTTCGCCCAGGCTTGGGCAAGAGATGTCCAGGATCCCTGGGCGTTGGAAATTGTGTCCCAGGGATATCTTCTGGACTTCAAAGCTTCTTCCCCAAAAGGGAGATTTCATCTCTCACAATTATCTGCAAACCAGATAAAGAGAGAGGCTTTCTTACATTGTGTTCAAGACCTCCTAGTTATGGGAGTGATCCACCCAGTTCCAAAGGAGGAACAGGGGCAAGGCTTCTATTCAAATCTGTTTGTAGTTCCCAAGAAAGAGGGAACCTTCAGACCAATCTCAAGATCCTAAACAAATTTCTCAGGGTCCCATCCTTCAAGATGGAGACTATTCGAACCATCCTACCTATGATCCAGGAGGGTCAATATATGACTACCGTGGACTTAAAGGATGCTTATCTTCACATTCCGATACACAGAGATCATCATCGGTTTCTCAGGTTCGCCTTCCTAGACAGGCATTACCAGTTTGTGGCTCTTCCTTTTGGGTTAGCTACGGCACCAAGAATCTTTACGAAGGTTCTAGGGTCACTCCTAGCGGTCCTAAGGCCGCGGGGTATAGCAGTAGCCCCTTACCTAGACGACATTCTGATACAGGCATCGACTTTTCAAATCGCCAGGACCCATACGGACATTGTTCTGGCATTCCTGAGGTCTCATGGGTGGAAGGTGAACAAAGAAAAGAGTTCTCTATCACCTCTCACAAGAGTTTCCTTCCTAGGAACTCTGATAGATTCTGTAGAAATGAAGATTTACCTGACAGAGGCCAGGTTGTCAAAACTTCTAAATTCCTGCCGTGTTCTTTATTCTACTTCTCGCCCTTCAGTGGCTCAGTGTATGGAAGTAATCAGCTTAATGGTAGCGGCAATGGACATAGTGCCGTTTGCCCGCCTACATCTCAGACCGCTGCAACTTTGCATGCTCAGTCAGTGGAATGGGGATTACACAGATTTGTCCCCTCTACTAAATCTGGATGGCTATCTCGGGTCCATCTGTCCAAGGGTATGACCTTCCGCAGGCCAGATTGGACAATAGTAACGACAGATCCCAGCCTTCTGGGCTGGGGTGCAGTCTGGAACTCCCTGAAGGCTCAGGGCTCGTGGAACTAAGAGCGATATTCAATGCTCTTCAGGCTTGGCCTCAGCTTGCTGCGGTCAGGTTCATCAGATTTCAGTCGGACAATATCACGACTGTAGCCTACATCAACCATCAAGGGGGAACAAGGAGTTCCCTAGCAATGTTGGAGGTTTCAAAAATAATTCTATGGGCAGAGGTTCACTCTTGCCATCTATCAGCTATCCATATCCCAGGAGTAGAGAACTGGGAGGCGCATTTTCTAAGTCGGCAGACTTTTCATCCGGGGGAGTGGGAACTCCATCCGGAGGTATTTGCACAGTTGATTCAACTTTGGGGCAAACCAGAACTGGATCTCATGGCGTCTCGTCAGAACGCCAAGCTTCCTTGTTACGGATCCAGGTCCAGGGATCCCAAGGCAGCGCTGATAGATGCTCTAGCAGCGCCTTCGTCCTTCAACCTGGCTTATGTGTTTCCACCGTTTCCTCTGCTCCCTTGTCTGATTGCCAAGATCAAGCAGGAGAGAGCTTCGGTGATTTTGATAGCACCTGCGTGGCTACGCAGGACTTGGTATGCTGATCTGGTGGACATGTCATCCCTTCCACCATGGACTCTGCCGCTGATGCAGGACCTTCTACTTCAGGGTCCTTTCAACCATCCAAATCTAATTTCTCTGCGCCTGACTGCTTGGATATTGAACGCTTGATTTTATCAAAGCGTGGTTTCTCTGAGTCGGTCATTGATACCTTAATTCAGGCTCGAAAGCCGGTCACCAGGAAAATCTATCATAAGATATGGTGTAGATATCGTCATTGGTGTGAATCCAAAGGTTATGCATGGAGTAAGGTCAGGATTCCCAGGATATTATCTTTTCTCCAAGAAGGATTGGAGAAGGGATTGTCAGCTAGTTCCTTAAAGGGACAGATTTCTGCCCTGTCTATTCTTTTGCACAAGCGTCTGGCTGATACTCCAGATGTTCAGGCGTTGTCAGGCTTTAGTTAGAATCAAGCCTGTGTTTAAACCTGTTGCTCCGCCATGGAGTGTAAATTTGGTTCTTAAGGTTCTGCAATGGGTTCCGTTTGAACCTTTGCATTCCATAGATATTAAACTTTTATCTTGGAAAGTTCTGTTTTTAGTAGCTATCTCCTCGGCTCGAAGAGTTTCGGAGTTATCTGCTTTACAATGTGATTCCCCTTATCTCATTTTCCATGTAGATAAGGTAGTGTTACGTACCAAATCTGGTTTTCTTCCTAAGGTGGTATCTAATAAGAATATCAATCAGGAGATTGTTGTTCCTTTACTATGTCCTAATCTTTCTTCAAAGAAGGAACGTCTTTTACACAATCTTGATGTGGTTCGTGCTTTAAAATTTTATTTACAAGCTACGAAGTATTTTCGTCAAACATCTGCTTTGTTTGTGGTCTACTCTGGACAGAGGAGAGGCCAAAAGGCTTCGGCAACTTCTCTTTCTTTTTGGCTAAGAAGTATAATCCGCTTAGCTTATGAGACTGCTGGCCAGCAGCCTCCTGAAAGAATTACAGCTCATTCCACTAGAGCGGTAGCTTCCACATGGGCTTTTAAGAATGAGGCTTCTGTTAAACAGATTTGTAAGGCGGCGACTTGGTCTTCGCTTCATACTTTTTCTAAATTCTACAAATTTGATACTTTTGCTTCTTCTGAGGCTATTTTTGGGAGAAAGGTCTTACAGGCAGTGGTGCCTTCCGCTTAAGCGCCTGCCTTGTCCCTCCCTTCATCCGTGTCCTATAGCTTTGGTATTGGTATCCCACAAGTAATGGATGAATCCGTGGACTGGATACACCTTACAAGAGAAAACAAAATTTATGCTTACCTGATAAATGTATTTCTCTTGTGGTGTATCCAGTCCACGGCCTGCCCTGTCATTTTAAGGCAGGTGTTTTTTATTTTTAAACTACAGTCACCACTGCACCCTATAGTTTCTCCTTTCTCTTGCTTGTCTTCGGTCGAATGACTGGGAGTGGCTGTTAGGGGAGGAGCTATATAGACAGCTCTGCTGTGGGTGTCCTCTTGCAGCTTCCTGTTGGGAAGGAGAATATCCCACAAGTAATGGATGAATCTGTGGACTGGATACACCACAAGAGAAATAAATTTATCAGGTAAGCATAAATTTTGTTTTTGACTTTGCATATACCCCAATACTTAAGATCTTTACCGTTATTTTGGTGTTTTATTCTAAAATGTTCGTATAGGCGTGTGTCTTGATCTCCTTTTTTGATTAGATTGAGGTGTTCTCTTATTCTAGTACGTAAAGTTCTAGAGGTCTCACCTAAATATTGTTTACCACACGAGCATTGCATCAGGTACATTACTCCCTTGTCACTACATCTGATTGTTTCTTTTATTTTATATTATATATTTTATAATATATTTTAATTAAATTTTAATTTTTATATTATTTTTATTTTATGAAATTAGGTACTTATACTAATTATTAATTAATTATTTTTTTAATTTTTTTCTTCTTTTTATTTACTCAGTAACTTGTATAAATTTTAACTGACCCCTCAGCTGATAGCGCACGTGTACAACTTTCTATATAACCATCCATTATCTATTTATCTTATGGGAACAGACTTGTATATGTGCAGGGGATAGATTTTGCGCACCACTTTACAACTTTTCCTTCATTATCCATACACAGATTTCCCATTCTAAGTGGTAGCTGCAGGTCAAAAAGAGTACCAAATAGGTTATTATAGTACAAATTAGTACCCAATAGTACAACCTAAGATGGAACTATTTTCTCTAAGAGAACAGTTACTAACAAGTATAAATATAGAGAATGATACAGATCAGATTATTAGCACGACTGACTTAGGAGAATTGATGTCTAGCTTAGAAAGTTTGCTAGTTAAAGAATTAAAACAAAAAATGGAGCTTGTATTTTTAGAAAAATACACTACATCAAAAATGATACCGAGGGGTTTACAATTAGAAATGAAATGTACATTTGAATTGAATGATGAACATAAAAATGAATGGTTTGAAACATTAGAAAAAGCTTATTTTGGGCTCATTGAGATTATTAAAAAATCAAGAACACTAAGTTTAGATGATGCAAAGATTAAAATAGATAATATAAAAGAAAAGATAGAAACACAACAAGAGAATGATTTATTTAAAAGTAAACAGAAGGGAATCATTGACAAACTCAATGAGACAAAAACATAACAGTCATTGAAATGGCTGAAATTCTATAGAGACCAACAAGATTACAATAGACTGTTAACACCAACTGAAACACATGATGATATAGAAAGGCCCATGATCCCAGAGACTAGTAATGATTGTCAGAAACATGAAAATATAAGTAAGAAGAACATATATAATACTCGTGATAAACCCGAATGGAGACATAACGAGAGAGGACAGAGAAATAAGTAGCTTGATTTTAAACAAGATATAAGGAGAGGCTATCAGCCTGACAACGGATTTAGAAATTATAAGAGAGGTAATTATAAGGATGACTCAACATACCCAGAGAGGAGGGAAAATATAGTGAGGTCTAATTATTTTGAAAGGACACAGAGAATGAATGATTATGATTATATTCCAGAACACACACGATATTCACACTTTAATAGAAATGAGTGGCAGCAGAGAAAGTATGGTTATAATAATTATAATTATATAAATGATAGTAGAACCACTAATGGATACCATCAAAATAAATACAAGTATGATACAACAGAATCACGATATGGTGATTATCACAATAGAGGGTATGGACATCACAATCACCATAATAGGGAGCACGAACAACAGAATTATGATAATAGACAAAGACACTTAAAAAAGAAGGAATGGACTATTCCCTTGACAAATAAGTTCAACCCATTAGAAACACACAAAGATATATCTGACAAAACAGATAACACAGATGACACAATTCGACCAAGCACATCTTGGGATTTTTTAGGGGTAGAGAAACCACTAGACCAGCAAAGGGTACGAACAAAAAGAAGTTTAGAGGAGTCAGAGGAAGTGGAAGGGGAAAAAGAATCCCAAACCAAAAAGAAGTGGAAATAGAAGAAGAAAAAACTGGGATTTTCAATTTGAGTCAGAAAACACTGTCAGAAGAATAACAGAAAGTGTTAAAATTGGGTCTAACATTTGCCCCTACGAGAGTATTAAACAAATTTGAAACACATATCCACATTAAGTAGTTTGTTAGACAATTAACCTTAAAAAGGCATTTCATCAAAAACCCCTAGGAGAAAACAGGAAATAAAACCCTAGATATACAAAATGAGGTAAAATATACTAATCTAAAACCCAAATCCAAATTTTACCCTATATATAGCAAAGGAAGTAATATTGAAGTATTTGAAAAGTTAGTGTCATCAGATGTAGCTAAGATTAACATAGAAGATAAAAGTAAGATCAAACAGAACATGACTAGAAAGGAAAGGAATATTCTGACAAATTTACAAAAAGATAAGGAGATCACTATCAAACCGGCAGATAAAGGCGGGGGCATAGTGATCATGGACACAACAAAATATATATCTGAGGCTAATCGCCTATTAAATGACACGGACACATACAAAATATTAAAACTGAACCCCATAGCGAATATGAATACAAAGCTGTATAATACTTTAAAAACAGCTAAAGATGAAGGATTAATTAACATCAAAGAATTTAACTTTATATATCAAAAACACCTGAAGATGGCAATGTTTTATTTTTTACCCAAGATTCACAAGAGCTTAATAGATCCACCAGGACACCCAATAATATCTGGGATATCCTCTATATGCTCAAATCTATCTCAATATATAGGCACACCATTGCAGAAATATGTACAGGAATTACCTTCCTATCTTAAAGATACCACAGAAGTCTTAAATATACTCCAAGGACTTGAGTGGCAAGATGAATACATACTAGCAACTAGTGACGTTAGTTCTCTGTATACTAGCATTCAACACGATAAGGGCATTGCAGCAGTGGATTGGTATTTGAAGAGTGATGGTATCACCCAATTTAAACATAACCAATTTATTTTAGATTGCATAAAGTTCACTCTCACTAACAATGTATTTGCATTTAACAACAATTTATATTTACAGGTTCAGGGAACCGCAATGGGCACGAGGTTTGCATCCAGCTATGCCAATTTATTCATGGGCAAATGGGAACACCATTTTATCATGGAGCATAGACTGGGTGCAAACCTCGTGTTATTCAAAAGATACATAGATGACATTCTAATTGTATGGCGGGGGAGTGAAGATAGTTTGAGAACATTCTTTGAAGATATGAATTGTAATGATATGAATCTAAAATTCACATACACTATGAGCAAACAAATGATTACATTTCTAGATCTAGATAAATACATTAGCCAGGGAGAATTAAATACCAAGAATCACATCTAAAACACTGGATAAATAATGTACCCAAAGGACAATTCATATGGATAAGACGAAATTGCACTAAATTACTTGACTACGACTTTCAAGTAGGCATTTTAGAAAAAAGGTTCTTGCAAAAAGGGTATGATCCAGACGTACTTAAAACAACAATATCTACAGTTAGAAACCTAGATAGAAAAGATACTCTAGTGAAACAACAGAAAGTAGAGACTAACACTGCAGATACTCTTAAGGTACCATTTGTAACGAACTACAACTGTCACTATAAAGAACTAGTTAAAATATTTAACAAGCACTGGCACCTAATAAAAGCAGATCCGATTATCGTAAGTTTAATCACAGATAAACCAAGGTTTGTTTACAGGAAAGCTGCAAACATAAAAAACATCCTTGCCCCTAGTGATTTCCAAAAGAAAATGCAACAACGAAAACCAAAAAATGTGGCTACTTTCCTTGTTATTGCTGCAAAGCTTGCCAACATAGTACTAAGAGCAAAAACTACTCCTCTACCAATACAGGTAAAGAATATAAAATAAAAGAAACAATCAGATGTAGTGACAAGGGAGTAATCTTCCTGATGCAATGCTTGTGGGGTAAACAATATTTAGGTGAGACCTCTAGAACTTTACGTACTAGAATAAGAGAACACCTCAATCTAATCAAAAAAGGAGCTCAAGACACACGCCTATACGAACATTTTAGAATAAAACACCAAAATAATGGTAAAGATCTCAAGTATTGGGGTATATGCAAAGTCAAAAAACCATGGCGAGGTGGGGATTTTGATCGACTACTACTTAGGAAAGAGGCAGAACTGATTTATGAATTGCAAACACTATTCCCACAGGGATTAAACTCCGAATTAGATCTAAATCCATTCATCTTAGATTAATTGGATAGAGACATCCCCATAGATAGTCTGAGGAATTTCTGCTTGAAAAGGAGTCTATAGGTCTATTTTTTTTGTATTTTCAACATTTAACATTGTCACTAGTGGACGCAAGAGCGCCCTGACTAATAATCATATAGTAAGCACAGTGCAAATCTGAGATATATGATATATTCAGAATTGCTAATAACGGTTTAACACTAATATAGTGTATAATTTTTGGCCCAATTTCTATACATATATTTATTTAGTAACTACACTGTGCATTTATTCTAGGGCATTTGAGTATATCAACAAGTGCATGATTACATCTGTTCCAGCTCTGGAGTCTATATAGTTAATATAATATATGTAGGGGTCTTAGGTTAGAGCTCTATTTTTGTTTTCTTTTTATATATATTTTACAGAACTTTCTACATCATTTTGCATTCTATGTATAAGATAGAAGATAAAGAATATAACTCTAATAATAGGCATAGTTTGTGTGTATATATATATATATATATATATATATATATAGTTAATAAGTAATCCACCTTTAAGGACGTCCACCTTAAGAAAGAAACCGGATATTGAATCCATAAACATTATCCAATCACATCTCAGGCATTCACATATAAGAGATACGAAGAAAGACATTAAACCATCTTGATAAAGCCGTTCTACACGGCGAAACACGTTGGAGTATTAGCTACTTGCTAAAGACAAGATTATTCAGCCAAGTCCGAGGATTAACAAGGATTGAAAGAGGGACTCTTTTATCAACACGGAACTCTGCGCAGAGTAAGGATATCCCGAAAACGGAACTTCTTACTGAGAGCTACGTCACGCACCCGGGAGACCAGCGACACCTGTGCCCTGCGATATCATTTGGTAAGAAGGAACTGCAAGCAGGTAAGCACTGAGAGGTGTATCAGCCCATGAGTGTGGTCTGAATCCCGTGGGTTAGCGAGTGTAAAGTGCAGCTAAACAAGACAACGGTTTGGAAGCCCACTTTGGAAACTATCTAAGTTACGATTACCTTATGATGAACTCAAAAGTTTGAAAGGTGGCATTTATTAACATCTGATTCCAACGGTACAATATGTCCATACACTAAGTGCTCTTGGACTTTTTTTAAATACCTTGATTCATACATGGGACACTTATTTGGATATATACATTAACCAACTACTCAGGACATCCTATATATATATTTTGTATTCGTCCATTATTTGTCTACCGTTAGCCATATGTCTTATTAGTACTAATAGGGAGTTTTATTAACTTGATTTCTCCAACATAGGTGTGTCCGGTCCACGGCGTCATCCTTACTTGTGGGATATTCTCTTCCCCAACAGGAAATGGCAAAGAGCCCAGCAAAGCTGGTCACATGATCCCTCCTAGGCTCCGCCTACCCCAGTCATTCTCTTTGCCGTTGTACAGGCAACATCTCCACGGAGATGGCTTAGAGTTTTTTAGTGTTTAACTGTAGTTTTTATTATTCAATCAAGAGTTTGTTATTTTAAAATAGTGCTGGTATGTACTATTTACTCTGAAACAGAAAAGAGATGAAGATTTCTGTTTGTAAGAGGAAAATGATTTTAGCAACCGTTACTAAAATCGATGGCTGTTCCACACAGGACTGTTGAGAGGAATTAACTTCAGTTGGGGGAACAGTGAGCAGACTTTTGCTGCTTGAGGTATGACACATTCTAACAAGACGATGTAATGCTGGAAGCTGTCATTTTCCCTATGGGATCCGGTAAGCCATTTTTATTACAGAGTAAATAAGGGCTTCACAAGGGCTTGTTAAGACTGTAGACATTTTCTGGGCTAAATCGATTCATATATAACATATTTAGCCTTGAGGAATCATTTAATATGGGTATTTTTGTAAAATAATATTGGCAGGCACTGTTTTAGACACCTTATTCTCTAGGGGCTTTCCCTAATCATAGGCAGAGCCTCATTTTCGCGCCGGTATTGCGCACTTGTTTTTGAGAAGCATGACATGCAGTCGCATGTGTGAGGAGCTCTGATACATAAAAAAAGACTTTCTGAAGGCGTCATTTGGTATCGTATTCCCCTTTGGGCTTGGTTGGGTCTCAGCAAAGCAGATACCAGGGACTGTAAAGGGGTTAAAGATAAAAACGGCTCCGGTTCCGTTATTTTAAGGGTTAAAGCTTCCAAATTTGGTGTGCAATACTTTTAAGGCTTTAAGACACTGTGGTGAAATTTTGGTGAATTTTGAACAATTCCTTCATATTTTTTCGCAATTGCAGAAATAAAGTGTGTTCAGTTTAAAATTTAAAGTGACAGTAACGGTTTTATTTTAAAACGTTTTTTGTACTTTGTTATCAAGTTTATGCCTGTTTAACATGTCTGAACTACCAGATAGACTGTGTTCTGAATGTGGAGAAGCCAAGGTTCCTTCTCATTTAAATAGATGTGATTTATGTGACACTGAAAATGATGCCCAAGATGATTCCTCAAGTGAGGGGAGTAAGCATGGTACTGCATCATCCCCTCCTTCGTCTACACCAGTCTTGCCCACTCAGGAGGCCCCTAGTACATCTAGCGCGCCAATACTCCTTACTATGCAACAATTAACGGCTGTAATGGATAATTCTATCAAAAACATTTTAGCCAAAATGCCCACTTATCAGCGTAAGCGCGACTGCTCTGTTTTAGATACTGAAGAGCATGAGGACGCTGATGATAATGGTTCTGATATGCCCCTACACCAGTCTGAAGGGGCCAGGGAGGTTTTGTCTGAGGGAGAAATTTCAGATTCAGGGAAAATTTCTCAACAAGCTGAACCCGATGTGATTACATTTAAATTTAAGTTGGAACATCTCCGCGCTCTGCTTAAGGAGGTGTTATCCACTCTGGATGATTGTGAGAATTTGATCATCCCAGAGAAACTATGTAAAATGGACAAGTTCCTAGAGGTCCCGGGGCCCCCAGAAGCTTTTCCTATACCCAAGCGGGTGGCGGACATTGTAAATAAAGAATGGGAAAGGCCCGGTATACCTTTCGTCCCTCCCCCCATATTTAAAAAATTGTTTCCCATGGTCGACCCCAGAAAGGACTTATGGCAGACAGTCCCCAAGGTCGAGGGGGCGGTTTCTACTTTAAACAAACGCACCACTATACCCATAGAAGATAGTTGTGCTTTCAAAGATCCTATGGATAAAAAATTAGAAGGTTTGCTTAAAAAGATGTTTGTTCAGCAAGGTTACCTTCTACAACCAATTTCATGCATTGTCCCTGTCACTACAGCCGCGTGTTTCTGGTTCGATGAGCTAGAAAAGGCGATCGATAGTGATTCTCCTCCTTATGAGGAGATTATGGACAGAATCCGTGCTCTCAAATTGGCTAATTCTTTCACCCTAGACGCCACTTTGCAATTGGCTAGGTTAGCGGCGAAAAATTCTGGGTTTGCTATTGTGGCGCGCAGAGCGCTTTGGTTGAAATCTTGGTCAGCGGATGCGTCTTCCAAGAACAAATTGCTTAACATTCCTTTCAAGGGGAAAACGCTGTTTGGCCCTGACTTGAAAGAGATTATCTCTGATATCACTGGGGGTAAGGGCCACGCCCTTCCTCAGGATAGGTCTTTCAAGGCCAAAAATAAACCTAATTTTCGTCCCTTTCGTAGAAACGGACCAGCCCCAAGTGCTACGTCCTCTAAGCAAGAGGGTAATACTTCTCAAGCCAAGCCAGCCTGGAGACCAATGCAAGGCTGGAACAAGGGAAAGCAGGCCAAGAAGCCTGCCACTGCTACCAAGACAGCATGAAATGTTGGCCCCCGATCCGGGACCGGATCTGGTGGGGGGCAGACTCTCTCTCTTCGCTCAGGCTTGGGCAAGAGATGTTCTGGATCCTTGGGCACTAGAAATAGTCTCCCAAGGTTATCTTCTGGAATTCAAGGGGCCTCCCCCAAGGGGGAGGTTCCACAAGTCTCAATTGTCTTCAGACCACATAAAGAGACAGGCATTCTTACATTGTGTAGAAGACCTGTTAAAAATGGGAGTGATTCATCCTGTTCCATTAGGAGAACAAGGGATGGGGTTCTACTCCAATCTGTTCGTAGTTCCCAAAAAAGAGGGAACGTTCAGACCAATCTTGGATCTCAAGATCCTAAACAAGTTTCTCAAGGTTCCATCGTTCAAAATGGAAACTATTCGAACAATTCTTCCTTCCATCCAGGAAGGTCAATTCATGACCACGGTGGATTTAAAGGATGCGTATCTACATATTCCTATCCACAAGGAACATCATCGGTTCCTAAGGTTCGCATTCCTGGACAAGCATTACCAGTTCGTGGCACTTCCTTTCGGATTAGCCACTGCTCCAAGGATTTTCACAAAGGTACTAGGGTCCCTTCTAGCGGTACTAAGACCAAGGGGCATTGCAGTAGTACCTTACTTGGACGACATTCTGATTCAAGCGTCGTCCCTTCCTCAAGCAAAGGCTCACACGGACATAGTCCTGGCCTTTCTCAGATCTCACGGATGGAAAGTGAACGTAGAAAAGAGTTCTCTATCTCCGTCAACAAGGGTTCCCTTCTTGGGAACAATAATAGACTCCTTAGAAATGAGGATTTCTCCAACATAGGTGTGTCCGGTCCACGGCGTCATCCTTACTTGTGGGATATTCTCTTCCCCAACAGGAAATGGCAAAGAGCCCAGCAAAGCTGGTCACATGATCCCTCCTAGGCTCCGCCTACCCCAGTCATTCTCTTTGCCGTTGTACAGGCAACATCTCCACGGAGATGGCTTAGAGTTTTTTAGTGTTTAACTGTAGTTTTTCATTATTCAATCAAGAGTTTGTTATTTTCAAATAGTGCTGGTACGTACTATTTACTCAGAAACAGAAAAGAGATGAAGAATTCTGTTTGTATGAGGAAAATGATTTTAGCAACCGTAACTAAAATCCATGGCTGTTCCACACAGGACTGTTGAGAGCAATTAACTTCAGTTGGGGGAACAGTTTGCAGTCCCTTGCTGCTTGAGGTATGACACATTCTAACAAGACGATGTAATGCTGGAAGCTGTCATTTTCCCTATGGGATCCGGTAAGCCATGTTTATTACGATTGTAAATAAGGGCTTCACAAGGGCTTATTTAAACTGTAGACTTTTTCTGGGCTAAATCGATTGATTATTAACACATATTTAGCCTTGAGGAATCATTTTATCTGGGTATTTTGATATAATAATATCGGCAGGCACTGTTTTAGACACCTTATTCTTTAGGGGCTTTCCCAAAGCATAGGCAGAGTCTCATTTTCGCGCCGGTATGGCGCACTTGTTTTTGAGGACAGCATGGCATGCAGCTGCATGTGTGTGGAGCTCTGATACATAGAAAGGTCTTTCTGAAGGCATCATTTGGTATCGTATTCCCCTTTGGGCTTGGTTGGGTCTCAGCAAAGCAGATTCCAGGGACTGTAAAGGGGTTAAATATAAAAACGGCTCCGGTTCCGTTATTTTAAGGGTTAAAGCTTCCAAATTTGGTGTGCAATACTTTTAAGGCTTTAAGACACTGTGGTGAAATTTTGGTGAATTTTGAACAATTCCTTCATACTTTTTCGCAATTGCAGTAATAAAGTGTGTTTAGTTTAAAATTTAAAGTGACAGTAACGGTTTTATTTTAAAACGTTTTTTGTGCTTTGTTATCAAGTTTATGCCTGTTTAACATGTCTGAACTACCAGATAGATTGTGTTCTGACTGTGGGGAAACCAAGGTTCCTTCTCATTTAACTATATGTATTTTATGTCATAAAAAAATTTAGTAAAAATGATGCCCAAGATGATTCCTCAAGTGAGGGGAGTAAGCATGGTACTGCATCATCCCCTCCTTCGTCTACACCAGTCTTGCCCATACAGGAGGCCCCTAGTACATCTAGTGCGCCAATACTCCTTACTATGCAACATTTAACGGCTGTAATGGATAATTCTATCAAAAACATTTTAGCCAATATGCCCACTTATCAGTGAAAGCGCGACTGCTCTGTTTTAGAAAATTCTGTAGAGCATGAGAACGCTGATGATATGGTTTCTGAAGGGCCCCTACACCAGTCTGAGGGGGCCAGGGAGGTTTTGTCTGAGGGAGAAATTTCAGATTCAGGAAACATTTCTCAACAAGCTGAACCTGATGTGATTACTTTTAAATTTAAGTTGGAACATCTCCGCGCTCTGCTTAAGGAGGTGTTATCCAATTTGGATGATTGTGATTATCTGGTCATTCCAGAACCACTATGTAAAATGGAAAAGTTCTTAGAGGCCCCGGGGCCCCCCGAAGCTTTTCCTATATCCAAGCGGGTGGCGTCCATTGTTACTACAGAATGGGACAGGCCCGGTATACCTTTAGTACCTCCCCCCATATTTATAAAATTGTTTTCCTATAGTCGACACCAGAAAGGACTGATGGCAGACAGTCCCCAAGGTCGAGGGGGCGGTTTCTACTCTACACAAGCGCGCCACTATACCCATAGAAGATAGTTGTGCTTTCCAAGATCCTATGGATAATAAATTAGAAGGTCTGCTAAAGATGTTTGTTCAGCAAGGTTCCCTTCTACAACCAATTGCATGCATTGTCCCTGTCACTGCAGCCGCGTGTTTCTAGTTTGAGCTAGGAAAGGCGATTATTAGTAATTCTTCTTCTTATGAGGAGATTATGGACAGAATTCGTGCTCTTAAATTGGCTAATTCTTTCACCCTAGACGCCACCTTGCAATTGGCTAGGTTAGCGGCGAAAAAATTCTGGGTTTCCTATTGTGGCGCAGAGCGCTTTGGTTAAAATCTTGGGCAGCGGATGCGTCTTCCAAGAACAAATTGCTTGACATTCCTTTCAAGGGGAAAACACTCTTTGGCCCTGACTTGAAAGAGATTATCTCTGATATCACTGGGGGCAAGGGCCACGCCCTTCCTCAGGATAGGTCTTTTCAAGACCAAAAATAAACCTAAGTTTCGTCCCTTTCGCAGAAACGGATCAGCCCCAAGGGCTACGTCCTCTAAGCAGGAAGGTAATACTTCTCAAGCCAATCCAGCCTGGAGACCTATGCAAGGCTGGAACAAAGGAAAGCAGGCCAGGAAACCTGCCACTGCTACCAAGACAGCATGAAATGCGGGCCCCCGATCCGGGACCGGATCTGGTGGGGGGCAGACTCTCTCTCTTCGCTCAGGCTGGGGCAAGAGATGTTCTGGACCCTTGGGCGCTAGAAATAGTCTCCCAAGGTTATTCTCTGGAGTTCAAGGGGCTTCCTCCAAGGGGGAGGTTCCACAGGTCTCAGTTGTCTTCAGATAAGAAGACAGGCATTCTTACATTGGGTAGAAGACCTGCTAAAAATGGGAGTGATTCATCCTGTTCCATTAGGAGAACAAGGGATGGGATTCTACTCCAATCTGTTCATAGTTCCCAAAAAAGAGGGAACGTTCAGACCAATCTTAGATCTCAAGATCTTGAACAAGTTTCTCAAGGTTCCATCGTTCAAGATGGAAACCATTCGAACACTTCTTCCTTCCATCCAGGAAGGTCAATTCATGACCAAGGTGGATTTCAAGGATGCGTATCTACATATTCCTATCCACAAGGAACATCATCGGTTCCTAAGGTTTGAATTCCTGGACAAGCATTTCCAGTTCGTGGCGTTTTCTTTCGGATTAGCCACTGCTCCTAGGTTTTTCTCATAGGTACTAGGGTCCCTTCTGGCGGTGCTAAGACCAAGGGGCATTGCTGTAGTACCTTACTTGGACGACATTCTGATTCGAGCGTCGTCCCTTCCTCAAGTAAAGGCTCACACGGACATTGTCCTGGCCTTTCTCAGATCTCACGGATGGAAAGTGAACGTGGAAAAGAGTTCTCTATCTCCGTCAACGAGGGTTCCCTTCTTGGGAACTATAATAGACTCCTTAGAAATGAGGATTTTTCTGACAGAAGCCAGAAAAACAAAACTTCTAGACTCTTGTCGGATACTTCATTCCGTTCCTCTTCCTTCCATAGCGCAGTGCATGGAAGTGATAGGTTTGATGGTAGCGGCAATGGACATTGTTCCTTTTGTGCGCATTCATCTTAGACCATTACAACTGTTCCTGCTCAGTCAGTGGAATGGGGACTATTCAGACTTGTCTCCGAAGATACAAGTAAATCAGAGGACCAGAGACTCATTCCGTTGGTGGCTGTCCCTGGACAACCTGTCACAAGGGATGACCTTCCGCAGACCAGAGTGGGTCATTGTCACGACCGACGCCAGTCTGATGGGCTGGGGCGCGGTCTGGGGATCCCTGAAAGCTCAGGGTCTTTGGTCTCGGGTAGAATCTCTTCTACCGATAAATATTCTGGAACTGAGAGCGATATTCAATGCTCTCAAAGCTTGGCCTCAGCTAGCGAGGGCCAAGTTCATACATCAACCATCAGGGGGGAACAAGGAGTTCCCTAGCGATGGAAGAAGTGACCAAAATCATTCTATGGGCGGAGTCTCACTCCTGCCACCTGTCTGCTATCCACATCCCAGGAGTGGAAAATGGGGAAGCGGATTTTCTGAGTCGTCAGACATTGCATCCGGGGGAGTGGGAACTCCATCCGGAAATCTTTGCCCAAGTCACTCAACCGTGGGGCATTCCAGACATGGATCTGATGGCCTCTCGTCAGAACTTCAGAGTTCCTTACTACGGGTACAGATCCAGGGATCCCAAGGCGGCTCTAGTGGATGCACTAGTAGCACCTTGGACCTTCAAACTAGCTTATGTGTTCCCGCCGTTTCCTCTCATCCCCAGGCTGGTAGCCAGGATCAATCAGGAGAGGGCGTCGGTGATTTTGATAGCTCCTGCGTGGCCACGCAGGACTTGGTATACAGATCTGGTGAATATGTCATCGGCTCCACCATGGAAGCTACCTTTGAGACGAGACCTTCTTGTTCTAGGTCCGTTCGACCCACTCCAGCTGACTGCTTGGAGATTGAACGCTTGATCTTATCAAAGCGAGGGTTCTCAGATTCTGTTATTAATACTCTTGTTCAGGCCTGAAAGCCTGTAACCAGAAAATTACCACATAATTTGGTATATCTGTTGGCGTGAATCTGCAGGATTCTCTTGGGACAAGGTTAAGATTCCTAAGAGTCTATCCTTCCTTCGAGAAGGATTGGAAAAAGGATTATCTGCAAGTTCCTTGATGGGACAGATTTCTGCCTTGTCTGTGTTACTTCACAAAAAGCTGGCAGCTGTGCCAGATGTTCTAGCCTTTGTTCAGGCTCTGGTTAGAATCAAGCCTGTTTACAAAATTTTGACTCCTCCTTGGAGTCTCAACCTAGTTCTTTCAGTTCTTCAGGGGGTTCCGTTTGAACCCTTACATTCCGTTGATATTAAGTTATTATCTTGGAAAGTTTTGTTTTTGGTTGCAATTTCTTCTGCTAGAAGAGTTTCAGAATTATCTGCTCTGCAGTGTTCTTCTCCTTATCTGGTGTTCCATGCAGATAAGGTGGTTTTGCGTACTAAACCTGGTTTTCTTCCAAAAGTTGTTTCTAACAAAGACATTAACCAGGAGATAGTTGTGCCTTCTTTGTGTCCTAATCCAGTTTCAAAGAAGGAACGTTTGTTACACAACTTGGATGTAGTTCGTGCTCTCAAATTTTACTTAGCAGCTACTAAGGTTTTCAGACAAACTTTGGCTTTGTTTGTTGTTTATTCTGGTAAACGGAGAGGTCAAAAAGCAACTTCTACCTCTCTCTCCTTCTGGATTAAAAGCATTATCCGATTGGCTTATGAGACTGCCGGACGGCAGCCTCCTGAAAGAATCACAGCTCACTCCACTAGGGCTGTGGCTTCCACATGGGCCTTCAAGAACGAGGCTTCTGTTGATCAGTAATGTAAGGCAGCGACTTGGTCTTCACTGCACACTTTTTCTAAATTTTACAAATTTGATACTTTTGCTTCTTCTGAGGCTATTTTTGGGAGAAAGGTTTTGCAAGCCGTGGTGCCTTCCAATTAGGTGACCTGATTTGCTCCCTCCCTTCATCCGTGTCCTAAAGCTTTGGTATTGGTTCCCACAAGTAAGGATGACGCCGTGGACCGGACACACCTATGTTGGAGAAAACAGAATTTATGTTTACCTGATAAATTACTTTCTCCAACGGTGTGTCCGGTCCACGGCCCGCCCTGGTTTTTTTAATCAGGTCTGATAATTTATTTTCTTAACTACAGTCACCACGGTAACATATGGTTTCTCCTATGCAAATATTCCTCCTTTACGTCGGTCGAATGACTGGGGTAGGCGGAGCCTAGGAGGGATCATGTGACCAGCTTTGCTGGGCTCTTTGCCATTTCCTGTTGGGGAAGAGAATATCCCACAAGTAAGGATGACGCCGTGGACCGGACACACCGTTGGAGAAAGTAATTTATCAGGTAAACATAAATTCTGTTTTTTCTGACAGAGGCCAGAAAAACAAAACTTCTAAACAGACTTGTCTCCGACGATTCAAGTAAATCAGAGGACCAGAGACTCACTCCGTTGGTGGCTGTCCCTGGACAACCTGTCACAAGGGATGACCTTCCGCAGACCAGAGTGGGTCATTGTCACGACCGACGCCAGTCTGATGGGCTGGGGCGCGGTCTGGGGACTCCTGAAAGCTCAGGGTCTTTGGTCTCGGGAAGAATCTCTTCTACCGATAAATATTCTGGAACTGAGAGCGATATTCAATGCTCTCAAGGCTTGGCCTCAGCTAGCAAAGGCCAAGTTCATACGGTTTCAATCAGACAACATGACGACTGTTGCGTACATCAACCATCAGGGGGGAACAAGGAGTTCCCTGGCGATGGAAGAAGTGACCAAAATCATTCAATGGGCGGAGACTCACTCCTGCCACCTGTCTGCAATCCACATTCCAGGGGTGGAAAATTGGGAAGCGGATTTTCTGAGTCGTCAGACATTACATCCGGGGGAGTGGGAACTCCATCCGGAAATCTTTGCCCAAATTACTCAATTGTGGGGCATTCCAGACATGGATCTGATGGCCTCTCGTCAGAACTTCAAGGTTCCTTGCTACGGGTCCAGATCCAGGGATCCCAAGGCGACTCTAGTAGATGCACTAGTAGCACCTTGGACCTTCAAACTAGCTTATGTATTCCCGCCGTTTCCTCTCATCCCCAGGCTGGTAGCCAGGATCAATCAGGAGAGGGCGTCGGTGATCTTGATAGCTCCTGCGTGGCCACGCAGGACTTGGTATGCAGATCTGGTGAATATGTCATCGGCTCCACCATGGAAGCTACCTTTGAGACGAGACCTTCTTGTTCAAGGTCCGTTCGAACATCCGAATCTGGTCTCACTCCAGCTGACTGCTTGGAGATTGAACGCTTGATCTTATCAAAACGAGGGTTCTCAGATTCTGTTATTGATACTCTTGTTCAGGCCAGAAAGCCTGTAACTAGAAAAATTTACCACAAAATATGGAAAAAATATATCTGTTGGTGTGAATCTAAAGGATTCCCTTGGAACAAGGTAAAGATTCCTAAGATTCTATCCTTTCTTCAAGAAGGATTGGAGAAAGGATTATCGGCAAGTTCCTTGAAGGGACAGATTTCTGCCTTGTCTGTGTTACTTCACAAAAAGCTGGCAGCTGTGCCAGATGTTCAAGCCTTTGTTCAGGCTCTGGTTAGAATCAAGCCTGTTTACAAACCTTTGACTCCTCCTTGGAGTCTCAACTTAGTTCTTTCAGTTCTTCAGGGGGTTCCGTTTGAACCCTTGCATTCCGTTGATATTAAGTTATTATCTTGGAAAGTTTTGTTTTTGGTTGCAATTTCTTCTGCTAGAAGAGTTTCAGAATTATCTGCTCTGCAGTGTTCTCCTCCTTATCTGGTTTTCCATGCAGATAAGGTGGTTTTACGTACTAATCCTGGTTTTCTTCCGAAAGTTGTTTCTAACAAAAACATTAACCAGGAGATAGTCGTGCCTTCTTTGTGTCCGAATCCAGTTTCAAAGAAGGAACGTTTGTTGCACAATTTGGATGTTGTTCGCGCTCTAAAATTCTATTTAGATGCTACAAAGGATTTTAGACAAACATCTTCCTTGTTTGTTGTTTATTCTGGTAAAAGGAGAGGTCAAAAAGCAACTTCTACCTCTCTCTCTTTTTGGATTAAAAGCATCATCAGATTGGCTTATGAGACTGCCGGACGGCAGCCTCCTGAAAGAATCACAGCTCATTCCACTAGGGCTGTGGCTTCCACATGGGCCTTCAAGAACGAGGCTTCTGTTGATCAGATATGTAGGGCAGCGACTTGGTCTTCACTGCACACTTTTACCAAATTTTACAAGTTTGATACTTTTGCTTCTTCTGAGGCTATTTTTGGGAGAAAGGTTTTGCAAACCGTGGTGCCTTCCATTTAGGTGACCTGATTTGCTCCCTCCCTTCATCCGTGTCCTAAAGCTTTGGTATTGGTTCCCACAAGTAAGGATGACGCCGTGGACCGGACACACCTATGTTGGAGAAAACAGAATTTATGTTTACCTGATAAATTACTTTCTCCAACGGTGTGTCCGGTCCACGGCCCGCCCTGGTTTTTTAATCAGGTCTGATAATTTATTTTCTTTAACTACAGTCACCACGGTATCATATGGTTTCTCCTATGCAAATATTCCTCCTTTACGTCGGTCGAATGACTGGGGTAGGCGGAGCCTAGGAGGGATCATGTGACCAGCTTTGCTGGGCTCTTTGCCATTTCCTGTTGGGGAAGAGAATATCCCACAAGTAAGGATGACGCCGTGGACCGGACACACCGTTGGAGAAAGTAATTTATCAGGTAAACATAAATTCTGTTTTTAATCATACATATACCTATCTGTATGACAGACAAACTCAGTAATATAGCTGAGTTATCCTTTATACCGTGATTTAATACGCTTCATATTAATTAGGAGGACATCTATGCTTATAGACTTAGTAGGTGATTTTAACATTTTGTTTGATGACCGGTCATGTGTGTGTGTGTGTGTATATATATATATATATATGTGTATATATATATATATATGTATATGTATTTTTATTAATTTAGGTATATTTTATGAAATTAGGTACTTATACTAATTATTAAATAATTATTTTTTACATTTTTTCTTTTTATTTACTCAGTAACTTGTATACATTTTAACTGACCCCTCAGCTAATAGCGCACGTGTACTACTTTCTATATAACCATCTATTATTGTAACGTTCCTTTAAAACTTTATTGAACTCAGTAAGCAAGTTTTTTTTTTTTTCTTTGGAAAAGGGTCTTTTCTTCCACAAGATAAGATGAATAGATCTAAAGGCGTTTGCCCCCAATCCGGGATCGGACCAAGTGGGGGCTGAAATTCTCTGTTTGTCTTCAAATTTGGATACGAGATGTCCCAGATAGGCTGTGGACATAGTATCTCAGGGTTATTACATAGAATTCATACCTTTCCTCCCAGGGGCAGGTTCGACATCTCAATTTTATCAGCAGCCTAGATAATAGTGAGGCATTTTTGAAGTGCGTTTATGGCCTCTCTTCCCTGTGAGTGATAGTTTCAGTTCTTGTAAAGGAACAGGGTCTAGGATTCTATTTATTACTGTTCGGGGTTTCCGAAAAAGAGGGAATTTTTTGTTCTATGGTAGACCTAAAGGGGGATATTTATCAAAGGTATGTCGGACCTGATCCTACAGTGCAGATCAGGTCCGACATACCTCGCTGAATGCGGAGAGCAATACGATCTCCGTATTCAGCATTGCACCAGCAGCTCTTGTGAGCTGCTGGTGCAATGCTGCCCCCTGCAGACTCTGGGGTGACAATCAACCCGATCGTACTCTATCGGGTTGAATTCTGGCGATCTCTGTCCGCCTGCTCAGAGCAGGCGGACAGCGTTATGGAGCAGCGGTCTTTAGACCGCTGCTTCATAACTGCTGTTTCTGGCGAGTCTTCAGACTCGCCAGAAACACGGGCCCTCAAGTTCCATCTGGAGCTTGAAAAAATGGGCCTCAAAGTGTCTCTACAAGTTTTCTCAGGGTACCATCCTTCAAAATGGAAACCAGTGGTTCCATTCTTCCTTTGGTCCAAGAGGGTCAGTTCATGGTGACCTACAGGTCGCGTATCTTCAAGTTCCAGAGTTTTGCCTTTCTGTCATACACTTTCAGTTTGTGGCTCTTCCCTTTGACCTTGTCACAGCTCCCAGAGGGGGCTATCTTGGCAGCTGTCAGGTTTCGGGGGAATTTTTGTGGTGCTCTTCCTGGATGACATAATGGTTCAGGCGCCATCTTTTTAACAAGCAAACTCTCATACAGAGATCTTGTTGTCTTTTCTTCATTCCCACGGATGGGAAGTGAATCTGAAAATGGATTTCCTTGTTCCAGCTACAGGAGTAGTTTTCTTAGAGATCACATTAGTTTCCCTAACTCTGATAATATTTTTGACAGAGGTCAGAAAATCAAGGATTATTTCATCTTGCCTCTCTCTGCACTCTACTGTTTGGCCCTTCAGTGGCTCAATGTATGGAGGTAATTGATCTGATGGTTGCTTCATTGGACATCATCTCTTTGCTCGATTCCATCTGAAGTCTGCTATTATGCATGTACAGATAGTTGACTGAGGATCTTGTGGCTCTGTCTCGCAGGATAGATCTAGATCTGTCAACATGAGATTCTTCCCTGTGGATCAGAGAGGGGAATTAGTGGTAGAGCGCTTACTTAGCTTGCGAGAGGTAGCAGGATCGTTGCCCGCATTCTCCAGTATCTTTTGGTTTTCTCAGGTGCATCTGTCTAGGGGCACATGCTTCCGGAGACCTTCCTGAGTAATAGTGACTACGGTCGACTGTTGGGTTGGTGACTATGGACTTGGGAAGAGTCTGTTCTCCCCATAACTATCTTGGAGTTGAGAGCAATCTACAATGCTCTGGTGCCTTGGCCTCAATTGCCTTCTGTTTAGGTCCTCCTGCCTTGTTCTCCCTCCCTGTTCATTCCATGTACTCTGGCTGGGTATTGGTTCCCACTAGTAATTGGAATGACGTTGTGGACTCTCCATGCCATTGGAAAGAAAACAAAATATATGCTTACCTGATAAATTTAATTATTTCCGGACATGGAGAGTCCATGACCCCGCCCTCTTTTTAATTATAATTCGGCAGTTTATAAACCTCAGGCACCTTTTTCCAACCTTGTGTTTCTTCTTTTTCCATTTTCCTTCGGCTGAATGACTGGGGATTATGCTTAAGGGAAGTTACACTTAACAGCTTTGCTGGGGTGCTCTGAATATCTCACTAGTAATTGGAATGACGTTGTGGACTCTCCATGTCCGGAAAGAAATAAATTTATCAGGTAAGGATACATTTTGTTATTACCCATTCCCCAGTTTTGCATAAGCAACACGGTTATATATTAATATACTTTTTACATATGTGATTACCTTGTATCTAATCCTCTGCAGACTGTCCCCTTATTTCAGTTATTTTGACAGACATGCATTTTAGCTAATCAGTGCTGACTCCTAGATAACTTAATGTTCGTGAGCTCAATGTTATCTATATGACACACATGAACTAACGCCCTCTAGTGGTGAAAAACTGTCAAAATGCATTCAGATTAGAGGCAGCCTTGAAGGTCTAAGAAATTAGCATGATCCTACTTAGGATTAGCTTTCAACTAAGAATACCAAGAGAACAAAGCAAAATTGGTGATAAAAGTAAATTGGAAAGTTGTTTAAAATCACATGCCCTATTTGAATCATGAAAGTGTATTTCTCCAACATAGGTGTGTCCGGTCCACGGCGTCATCCTTACTTGTGGGATATTCTCTTCCCCAACAGGAAATGGCAAAGAGCCCAGCAAAGCTGGTCACATGATCCCTCCTAGGCTCCGCCTACCCCAGTCATTCTCTTTGCCGTTGTACAGGCAACATCTCCACGGAGATGGCTTAGAGTTTTTTAGTGTTTAACTGTAGTTTTTATTATTCAATCAAGAGTTTGTTATTTTAAAATAGTGCTGGTATGTACTATTTACTCAGAAACAGAAAAGAGATGAAGATTTCTGTTTGTATGAGGAAAATGATTTTAGCACCGTAACTAAAATCCATGGCTGTTCCACACAGGACTGTTGAGAGCAATTAACTTCAGTTGGGGGAACAGTGTGCAGTCTCTTACTGCTTGAGGTATGACACATTCTAACAAGACGATGTAATGCTGGAAGCTGTCATTTTCCCTATGGGATCCGGTAAGCCATGTTTATTAAGATAGTAAATAAGGGCTTCACAAGGGCTTATTAAGACTGTAGACTTTTTCTGGGCTAAATCGATTCATTATTAACACATATTTAGCCTTGAGGAATCATTTATTCTGGGTATTTTGATATGATTATATCGGCAGGCACTGTTTTAGACACCTTATTCTTTAGGGGCTTTCCCTAATCATAGTCAGAGCCTCATTTTCGCGCCGGTATGGCGCACTTGTTTTTGAGGACAGCATGGCATGCAGCTGCATGTGTGTGGAGCTCTGATACATAGAAAAGTCTTTCTGAAGGCATCATTTGGTATCGTATTCCCCTTTGGGCTTGGTTGGGTCTCAGCAAAGCAGATTCCAGGGACTGTAAAGGGGTTAAATATAAAAACGGCTCCGGTTCCGTTATTTTAAGGGTTAAAGCTTCCAAATTTGGTGTGCAATACTTTTAAGGCTTTAAGACACTGTGGTGAAATTTTGGTGAATTTTGAACAATTCCTTCATACTTTTTCGCAATTGCAGTAATAAAGTGTGTTTAGTTTAAAATTTAAAGTGACAGTAACGGTTTTATTTTAAAACGTTTTTTGTGCTTTGTTATCAAGTTTATGCCTGTTTAACATGTCTGAACTACCAGATAGATTGTGTTCTGACTGTGGGGAAACCAAGGTTCCTTCTCATTTAACTATATGTATTTTATGTCATAAAAAAATTTAGTAAAAATGATGCCCAAGATGATTCCTCAAGTGAGGGGAGTAAGCATGGTACTGCATCATCCCCTCCTTCGTCTACACCAGTCTTGCCCATACAGGAGGCCCCTAGTACATCTAGTGCGCCAATACTCCTTACTATGCAACATTTAACGGCTGTAATGGATAATTCTATCAAAAACATTTTAGCCAATATGCCCACTTATCAGCGAAAGCGCGACTGCTCTGTTTTAGAAAATTCTGTAGAGCATGAGAACGCTGATGATATGGTTTCTGAAGGGCCCCTACACCAGTCTGAGGGGGCCAGGGAGGTTTTGTCTGAGGGAGAAATTTCAGATTCAGGAAACATTTCTCAACAAGCTGAACCTGATGTGATTACTTTTAAATTTAAGTTGGAACATCTCCGCGCTCTGCTTAAGGAGGTGTTATCCAATTTGGATGATTGTGATTATCTGGTCATTCCAGAACCATTATGTAAAATGGAAAAGTTCTTAGTGGCCCCGGGGCCCCCCGAAGCTTTTCCTATATCCAAGCGGGTGGCGTACATTGTTAGTAAAGAATGGGACAGGCCCGGTATACCTTTAGTACCTCCCCCCATATTTAAAAAATTGTTTTCCTATAGTCGACCCCAGAAAGGACTGATGGCAGACAGTCCCCAAGGTCGAGGGGGCGGTTTCTACTCTACACAAGCGCGCCACTATACCATAGAAGATAGTTGTGCTTTCCAAGATCCTATGGATAAAAAATTAGAAGGTCTGCTAAAAAAGATGTTTGTTCAGCAAGGTTCCCTTCTACAACCAATTGCATGCATTGTCCCTGTCACTGCAGCCGCGTGTTTCTAGTTTGATGAGCTAGGAAAGGCGATTATTAGTAATTCTTCTTCTTATGAGGAGATTATGGACAGAATTCGTGCTCTTAAATTGGCTAATTCTTTCACCCTAGACGCCACCTTGCAATTGGCTAGGTTAGCGGCGAAAAAATTCTGGGTTTGCTATTGTGGCGCAGAGCGCTTTGGTTAAAATCTTGGGCAGTGGATGCGTCTTCCAAGAACAATTGCCTGACATTCCTTTCAAGGGGAAAACACTCTTTGGCCCTGACTTGAAAGAGATTATCTCTGATATCACTGGGGGCAAGGGCCACGCCCTTCCTCAGGATAGGTCTTTTCAACCTAAGTTTCGTCCCTTTCGCAGAAACGGATCAGCCCCAGGGGCTACGTCCTCTAAGCAGGAAGGTAATACTTCTCAAGCCAATCCAGCCTGGAGACCTATGCAAGGCTGGAACAAAGGAAAGCAGGCCAGGAAACCTGCCACTGCTACCAAGACAGCATGAAATGCGGGCCCCCGATCCGGGACCGGATCTGGTGGGGGGCAGACTCTCTCTCTTCGCTCAGGCTTGGGCAAGAGATGTTCTGGATCCTTGGGCGCTAGAAATAGTCTCCCAAGGTTATTCTCTGGAGTTCAAGGGGCTTCCTCCAAGGGGGAGGTTCCACAGGTCTCAGTTGTCTTCAGACCACATAAGAAGACAGGCATTCTTACATTGGGTAGAAGACCTGCTAAAAATGGGAGTGATTCATCCTGTTCCATTAGGAGAACAAGGGATGGGGTTCTACTCCAATCTGTTCATAGTTCCCAAAAAAGAGGGAACGTTCAGACCAATCTTAGATCTCAAGATCTTGAACAAGTTTCTCAAGGTTCCATCGTTCAAGATGGAAACCATTCGAACACTTCTTCCTTCCATCCAGGAAGGTCAATTCATGACCAAGGTGGATTTCAAGGATGCGTATCTACATATTCCTATCCACAAGGAACATCATCGGTTCCTAAGGTTTGCATTCCTGGACAAGCATTTCCAGTTCGTGGCGTTTTCTTTCGGATTAGCCACTGCTCCTAGGATTTTCTCATAGGTACTAGGGTCCCTTCTGGCGGTGCTAAGACCAAGGGGCATTGCTGTAGTACCTTACTTGGACGACATTCTGATTCGAGCGTCGTCCCTTCCTCAAGTAAAGGCTCACACGGACATTGTCCTGGCCTTTCTCAGATCTCACGGATGGAAAGTGAACGTGGAAAAGAGTTCTCTATCTCCGTCAACGAGGGTTCCCTTCTTGGGAACTATAATAGACTCCTTAGAAATGAGGATTTTTCTGACAGAAGCCAGAAAAACAAAACTTCTAGACTCTTGTCGGATACTTCATTCCGTTCCTCTTCCTTCCATAGCGCAGTGCATGGAAGTGATAGGTTTGATGGTAGCGGCAATGGACATAGTTCCTTTTGTGCGCATTCATCTAAGACCATTACAATTGTTCATGCTCAGTCAGTGGAATGGGGACTATTCAGACTTGTCTCCGAAGATACAAGTAAATCGGAGGACCAGAGACTCATTCCGTTGGTGGCTGTCCCTGGACAACCTGTCACAAGGGATGACCTTCCGCAGACCAGAGTGGGTCATTGTCACGACCGACGCCAGTCTGATGGGCTGGGGCGCGGTCTGGGGATCCCTGAAAGCTCAGGGTCTTTGGTCTCGGGTAGAATCTCTTCTACCGATAAATATTCTGGAACTGAGAGCGATATTCAATGCTCTCAAAGCTTGGCCTCAGCTAGCGAGGGCCAAGTTCATACATCAACCATCAGGGGGGAACAAGGAGTTCCCTAGCGATGGAAGAAGTGACCAAAATCATTCTATGGGCGGAGTCTCACTCCTGCCACCTGTCTGCTATCCACATCCCAGGAGTGGAAAATTGGGAAGCGGATTTTCTGAGTCGTCAGACATTGCATCCGGGGGAGTGGGAACTCCATCCGGAAATCTTTGCCCAAGTCACTCAACCGTGGGGCATTCCAGACATGGATCTGATGGCCTCTCGTCAGAACTTCAGAGTTCCTTACTACGGGTACAGATCCAGGGATCCCAAGGCGGCTCTAGTGGATGCACTAGTAGCACCTTGGACCTTCAAACTAGCTTATGTGTTCCCGCCGTTTCCTCTCATCCCCAGGCTGGTAGCCAGGATCAATCAGGAGAGGGCGTCGGTGATTTTGATAGCTCCTGCGTGGCCACGCAGGACTTGGTATGCAGATCTGGTGAATATGTCATCGGCTCCACCATGGAAGCTACCTTTGAGACGAGACCTTCTTGTTCTAGGTCCGTTCGACCCACTCCAGCTGACTGCTTGGAGATTGAACGCTTGATCTTATCAAAGCGAGGGTTCTCAGATTCTGTTATTAATACTCTTGTTCAGGCCTGAAAGCCTGTAACCAGAAAAATTACCACATAATTTGGGATATCTGTTGGTGTGAATCTGCAGGATTCCCTTGGGACAAGGTTAAGAGTCTATCCTTCCTTCGAGAAGGATTGGAAAAAGGATTATCTGCAAGTTCCTTGATGGGACAGATTTCTGCCTTGTCTGTGTTACTTCACAAAAAGCTGGCAGCTGTGCCAGATGTTCTAGCCTTTGTTCAGGCTCTGGTTAGAATCAAGCCTGTTTACAAAATTTTGACTCCTCCTTGGAGTCTCAACCTAGTTCTTTCAGTTCTTCAGGGGGTTCCGTTTGAACCCTTACATTCCGTTGATATTAAGTTATTATCTTGGAAAGTTTTGTTTTTGGTTGCAATTTCTTCTGCTAGAAGAGTTTCAGAATTATCTGCTCTGCAGTGTTCTTCTCCTTATCTGGTGTTCCATGCAGATAAGGTGGTTTTGCGTACTAAACCTGGTTTTCTTCCAAAAGTTGTTTCTAACAAAAACATTAACCAGGAGATAGTTGTGCCTTCTTTGTGTCCTAATCCAGTTTCAAAGAAGGAACGTTTGTTGCACAACTTGGATGTAGTTCGTGCTCTCAAATTTTACTTAGCAGCTACTAAGGATTTCAGACAAACTTCGTCTTTGTTTGTTGTTTATTCTGGTAAACGGAGAGGTCAAAAAGCAACTTCTACCTCTCTCTCCTTCTGGATTAAAAGCATTATCCGATTGGCTTATGAGACTGCCGGACGGCAGCCTCCTGAAAGAATCACAGCTCACTCCACTAGGGCTGTGGCTTCCACATGGGCCTTCAAGAACGAGGCTTCTGTTGATCAGATATGTAAGGCAGCGACTTGGTCTTCACTGCACACTTTTTCTAAATTTTACAACTTTGATACTTTTGCTTCTTCTGAGGCTATTTTTGGGAGAAAGGTTTTGCAAGCCGTGGTGCCTTCCATTTAGGTGACCTGATTTGCTCCCTCCCTTCATCCGTGTCCTAAAGCTTTGGTATTGGTTCCCACAAGTAAGGATGACGCCGTGGACCGGACACACCTATGTTGGAGAAAACAGAATTTATGTTTACCTGATAAATTACTTTCTCCAACGGTGTGCCCGGCCCACGGCCCGCCCTGGTTTTTTTAATCAGGTCTGATAATTTATTTTCTTTAACTACAGTCACCACGGTAACATATGGTTTCTCCTATGCAAATATTCCTCCTTAACGTCGGTCGAATGACTGGGGTAGGCGGAGCCTAGGAGGGATCATGTGACCAGCTTTGCTGGGCTCTTTGCCATTTCCTGTTGGGGAAGAGAATATCCCACAAGTAAGGATGACGCCGTGGACCGGACACACCGTTGGAGAAAGTAATTTATCAGGTAAACATAAATTCTGTTTTTGGACAAGTCCTTTACAATTTACCTAAAGCTTTGCATATTACTTTCTCCAATTCACCTATGGTTGATGGCACTAATACTAGATTGACAAAGAAAATGATTTTTTGCAGTTGATGATTCTGAGGCCTTTATAATGGAGCAAAACCGTAAGAAATTAATTCTGCAGCAGGGAGTGATGTTTCTCTGTTTTCTGTTATTAAAGCTGGGGTTGGTCTTTTAATGTTATGCAAACAATTTCTGCTTTAGGCTCAAGAGTTTATGCCATTTCTTTCAGATTTGACAAAAGTTAACACCTTTCTGATGTCTACAGAAACTGAAATGCTTCAATTAAATGCAAAAAGTTAATATTTTGAAATTACCTTTTGAAACAAATGTATTATTTGATAAAGAACTTAAAGGGATATTCCAGCCAAAATTGGAAACCACATGGGTGCATTTTGGTATTGAACAGAAGCAATTTTGTAATGTACATGCATTAGCAAAAATGCTTCTAATAAAAGCTATAGCTGTTTCAAAAGTGTATTTAAATATGCACCGTGCACCAGCATTTTAAACACAGCACTTGCTCAGAGACCCTACAGTGCTTGTACCAACTGGTAATGGCTCAGTTTATTAATGGCTGACATGATACAAGCCCCAATGGTGATCTGAGCAGCTGCAGTATTTAAAATGCTGGTGCACTGAGAATATCTAGCTATGCTTCACATGCACGTGCAGAGAAAAATGCTAACTCTAAATCAGTGATAACTTTTACTAGAAGCATTTTTGCTAATACAAGTACATTGCAAATATGTTTCTATTCAAAGATGTAATAAGTCTATGTGCATTTAAATTTTGACTGGAATGTCCCTTTAATACTCTTACCTCTAAATGCTCTGGTGTTAAGAGCTCTTTTCTTCCATAGATACCCAAATATGGCTATGGGCACACTCCACTAGGGCGGTGGCAACTTCATGGGCTATGGAAGCTGATGCTACTCTTTCCGAGATTTGCTAGGCGGCAGTTAGGAAGACACCGCATACCTTTGTATCTCGCTACATGCTGGATACCAGACAGTCTGCTTCTGCCAACTTTAGTCGGAAAGTTCTTTCTTCAGTTGTTTCTTAAATAATAAAATGCTCTACTTTTGCCGTATTCTGTATCTGTCTTTATTTCTCCTACCCTTATTCTTTTGTATTTACTGCTTTTCAATCATCTCACCTGGTAAGCAAGATAACTAGAAATAAACAACCAAATATAAGAGATTTCTATATCTTGGCTCATCCATGGGTAATACTTACCAGGCTGCCTCCCTGCGTTGTTTAGTCCACATTCTGGTTGGAGATCTCAAGGAGTAGGAAGGGTTGGAGGAAGAGGAGTTACCTATAAATAGGTAAATGGGGGAGTGGTCTGTTCTGTCCACACCGTCAGAGAGTGTTTCTCACCTGGTAAGTTTTTTACCCATGGATGTGAGCCAAAATATAGCAATTTCTTATATTTTGTTGTTTTTCTAACGCCATCAATGGACGGAAAGCTACCGCAATTACTTTAGACACGTAGCTTAAGATTTAATTTACAATTCTGCTGGGTGGCAGGGAAGTCTTCTCCAGAGCAAATGACTGCTTACTCTACCAAAGCAGTTGCCATCTCTTGAGCTTTCAGGAATGAAGCTTCCAGTTTTAAGGCAGCCACTTGGTCCTCTTTCCATAGTTTTACAAAGTTCTCCAATTATGACACATTTGCCTCTTCAGAGGCTGCTTTTGCCAGAAAAGTTCTGTAGGCTACTGTGTCATACCTGCCTTGTGCCTTAAAGGGACAGTCAAGCCAAAAAAAAGCTTTCAGGATTCAAATAGGGCATGTAATTTTAAACAACTTTCTAATTTACTTTTATCACCAGTTTTGCTTTGTTCTCTTGGTATTCTTAGTTGAAAGCTAAACCTAGGAGGTTCATATGCTAATTTCTTAGACCTCAAAGGCTGCCTCTAATCTGAAAGCATTTTGAAAGTTTTTCGCCACTAGAGGGCATAAGTTCATGTGTTTCACATAGATAACATTGAGCTCACGCATGTGAGTGAGCACTGATTGGCTAAAATGCAAGTCTGTCAAATGAACTGAAATAAGGGGCAGTCTGCAGAGGCTTAGATACAAGGTAATTACAGAGGGAAAACGTGTTTTATTATAACTGAGGCCGAGATCCAGAGAGCACTGTGAGTCAGTGTATGCAGACGGAGTGTTTAACAGAATCAGCTGTTGTCGGGTGGTGACGTCACACGCCGACCGGGTACATCGCTGTTCACTTCCCAAGCTTGTACAGACCACAGGACTGCTCTAGATCAGCTGTTATTTCAAAGATACCTTTATGTGATTTTAACCACGCCAGATATTGTGAGTATTTGGCTTGCTTGTTGTAAATAAAGAGTGCTTATTTCATACAATATTGCACTATTGGAGTCCTTCTTTCTTTCACAGACTGCGCTGTTTTCCTGGGAGAAAAGTGTTTATTATAACTGTGTTTGTTATGCAAAACTGGGGAATGGGTAATAAAGGGATTATCTATCTTTTTAAACAACAAAAATTCTGGTGTTGGCTGTTCCTTGCGGTGGCTTGTGAAATGTATCCATATTACTAAAGAAAACACAATTTATGTTTTCCTTATGATAAATTCATTTATTTCATGATAGTGAGAATCCACGAGACCCATCCTTATTTTTTTTGTACATTTGGCTGCAGTACCAGTTCACTTATCCTGCTTTATCTTTCCTGCTATTCTACTTTTCTCCTTTCTCTTGGCCATATGTATGACGTGAAGGCTTGTGGGCTCTCACTATCATAAAATATATGGATTTCTAAGGTAAGCATACCATTTTTTTTTTTATTGTATGCTCTAAGGGACAGTAAACACCTTGAAATATTTATGTAACATTTTTAATTCTCAGAATAGGAAATGCTCCCTGCTGACTTCTCAAGGCTAGCCCTGCTTTATATCTTTCCATTGTTGACTTTAACAGATAAGAACAACTGCAAAACAACACACTTTATGCTAACTATATAAATGTGGCTAGTCTTGTTGTCTGCAGAGTTCAAGTCCAGGTTGGCTCCTCCAAAGGCAGAAAATGGTGGGTGGAGTTTGACTTTTGAAAAACTATTGCAGTAAACAAGGTGTCTGTTTAAAAAAACATTTGGATTTGACTGATTTGTTATTCTATAGCAACACAGCAGAAATGTCTGGAATTTACAATGAGTTTACTGTCCCTTTAATATCGTGGATTAACATGCAATATTTTAGACCTTATAGAATTGTGTAAACAATTTGTAATGGGCAAATGGTTTTAATTAACTTGTGTTTGTTTCAGGCATTAGAATGAGCTATACATTATGTTGAGAGTTCACTAAAATATTTTCTTACAGAATCTGTTGATGTGAAACCTCCACTTGTATCGAAGGTTGAGCTTGGAGAAGATCCATATGATTGTGATGTCCAGAAGATCAATAACGAGGAAATACACATAAATGGTGATGGTGAGTAACACATTTTAAGATACTTTACACTTTATTAATCAAATTATCAAATTGTGCACAGTATATTATTTTATCATATTTTGAGAGTCCACAAGTTATCACCTGTGGGAATTCCCCTTTTGACCATTAGGAGGAGGCAAAAGATAATCCAACACACCACAGCTTTAAATCCCTTCTACTTCCCATGATACTCAGTCATTTTTATTTTGCCTTCTTGATGGACTGTGGTGAAAGTGGAAGTGCAAATCTTACACATCATTGAGTCTTACATCATCAGTCGTTTAACTGATCGGAGTTATCAGCCAAGCAGTTAAAGATTTTTTTTTTCAGTAAAGAATTCACAGGCCTCCCAGGCGAAATGTAGATTCATCCACCAGTTCCCTGGTCTACAGTGTGCTGCTCCTAGTGGGATCCACAGCCCTCCCCAGGTGAAATGTGGATTCATCCACCAGTTCCCTGGTCTACAGTGTGCTGCTCCTAGTGGGATCCATAGCCCTCCCCAGGTGAAATGTTGATTTATCCACCAGTTCCCTGGTCTACAGTGTGCTGCTCCTAGTGGGATCCACAGCCCTCCCCAGGTGAAATGCAGAGTCATCCACCAGTCCCCTGGTCTACAGTGTGCTGCTCCTAGTGGGATCCACAGCCCTCCCCAGGTGAAATGTGGATTAACCACCAATCTGCTGGGTTGTAGATGCTGTTACTAGTTTAAGATCCTTGGCATCTTGCTTTCACTGCCTAGGATGGATTTGTCTAATGGAAGCAAGATGCTGCAGCCGAGGTAAGCACAGTGGACAAAGGTGCTGACGGGTAAGTACTCTACACCTTCATAGCCACAGTCATGTGATTTACATATGATTCGCATAGTCTGGGGACATATATTTGTACACCATACAATTTAGCAGTTTGTAGAATTTATGGGCACTTTTAAAACTTCAGATTTTTTTTAGGTTACTGTCTCTTTAAATTTTGAGTGGTCAGCTTAAGTGTGCTCAGAGATTTTGGATCCCAATAGAAGTCAGTCTCTAACTAAGTGGTTGGATCATCAGTCTATTATTCAGGGGGCTTCTTTTGCTCATCTTACCTGGACTATGATCACTACAGATGCAAGTCTTTCAGGTTGGGGAGCTGTTTGGGGGGGTCTCTGACAACACAGTGGGTTTGGGATCTTTGGGAGGTGAGGTTACCAATCAATGTTCTGGAACTCTGTGCAATATTCAGGGCCCTTCAAGCCTGGCCTCTGTGGAAAATGTCACAGCAGTAACTTATGTCAATCAACAGGGGTGAACTCGCAGTTCCCTGGCTATGATGGCAGTGTCCCGGATTCTCTCTTGGACAGAAGGCAATTCTTGTCTATTCTCTGCAATTCACATTCCAAGGGTGAACAATTGGGAGGCAGACTTTCTCAGTCGTCAGTCTCTACATCCATTAGAGTGGTCTCTTCACCAGGATGTGTTTTGGGGTCTCCCAGAAATAGATCTGATGGCCTCTCTTTTGAACAACAGACTTCCCAGGTACTTTGCGAGGTCCAGGGATCCTCAGGCAGAGGTTCTTCTTCCCAGAGTGATAAGTCATTTGTAATCCTGATTGCCCCAGCTTGGCCTCACAGGATTTGGTATACGGATCTGGTTCAAATGTCCACTTGCCCTCCTTGGCCTCTTCCTCTGCGGTCAGAGCTTCTGTCTCAAGGTTCTTTCTTCCTTATGGATCTCAAATCTCTAAATTTGATGTCATAGAAATGTTTAGTTCTAAGACATAGGGGGTTTTCAGATTCTGTGATTGAAACTCTGATTCAGGTTCGTAAATCTGTTTCTAGGAAATTTCTTGGTGTGTTGATCATGGTCTTTCCTGCCATTCTTTTAGAAACCCTAGGATTCTTCTGTTTTTACAGGATGGCCTAGATAAGGGTTTATCTGCCAGTTCTCTGAAAGGGCAGACTTCAGCTCTTTCAGTTTTGTTCCATAGAAAGATTGCTAATTTTCCTAAAGTTCATTGTTTTGTTCTGGCTTTGGTCCGTATTAAACCTGTTATGAAGCCTATTTCTCCTCCTTGGAATCTTAACCTAGTGTTAAGGGTTTTGCAGGCTCCTCCTTTTGAACCTATGCATAAATTGAACATTAAACTACTTTCTTGGAAAGCGCCATTTCTTCTGGCTATATCTTCTGCTAGAAAAGTTTCTGAATTATCTGCTCTTTCTTGTGAGCCTCCTTTTTCATCAGGATAAGGCTGGTTTGCGGACATCATTTACTTTTTTGGTAGAGAGATTGTTGTTCCTTCTTTGTATCCTAAATCCTAAGAATGCTTCTGAAAGATCTTTGCATTCTCTGGATGTTGTTAGGGCATTCAAATATTATGTTGATGCTACTAAGGAGTTTAGACATCCTTCTAGTTTGTTTGTTATTTTTTCTGTGCCTGGAAAGGTCAGAAAGCTTCTGCTATTTCTTTAGCCTCTTGGTAAAAACTTTTGATTCACAGAGCTAAATTCTACCATTTTGATGTTTTCCTTCCTCTGAAGCAGCCTTTGGTAGAAAGGTTCTACAGGCATTTGTCTCAGTTTGAGGGTTATGCCTATTTCTTTCTAATGACACGGTGAGTCCATGGATCATCATCAATTACTGTTGGGAATATTACTCCTGGCCAGCAGGAGGAGGCAAAGGGCACCACAGCAAAGCTGCTAATTATCACTTCCTACCCACAATCCCCCATTCATTCTCTTTTCCTTATGTGCAAGGAGGAGGTGAATGTTTAGGTGTCTGCTAATGATTCTTCTATCAAGAGTTTTTTTTTTTTTTTTTTTTTTGGAAGCTTGGGCAAGTTTGCTCTGATCTTCCTTTATGTGCTGGGTGTAGTTCAAACCAATCTGTACATTTAATAGCATTGCTAAACCAGAGATACAGAAAAAATAAATATTTAAACTAATTCATAGGGGCGCAAGACTCTCAAAGAAAATCTTTGTCTTTAAAGATAAATGCTGTTAAGGCACTGCCACAGCTTTCTCCTTTAACGTCCCAAGCCTTTATGGCATCACATGCAGTGCCCTGTGGTTCCTCTAAATCTCTTGGAGGAGTGTATTTGCATACATAAATTGCAAGCTCAGGTATCTTTTGCGGTATCTGTGGCTTGGTCTGTTTTCCTTTCCTACAGGGAATAGGCAAGAGGACATTTAAAGTCTTAGTTTAGAGGGTTTCTGCTCCACATGCTGCTACACAGGTTTGTTTTCTTCTAAGCTAGTGAGGAGGATTTGCAGGTAGTTTCTGAGGCTAAAATCTCAGATCTGGACAGTTTAATTCCTTCATCTGTTACTGAAGTGGTATCCTTCAGTTGGTTGCTTCAAATCCTCTTAGATTGTCAGGAGGTCTTAGCTGACTGGACGACACCGATTCCCTATCGTTGTCATTCCTTCAGAGTTTTGTGAACTTTATCAGTTCTATAATTTTCTGTTGTTCTATAATTTTTCGTGCTGTGAGATGTTCACAGGAATGTTTATAGAGAAGCTGGGGACATTTCTCCCTGTTTCACGTCCTTTTCTGGATTTACTGTCATCTCTCTTGAAATGCACGGTGTCCCTAGTAGAAGGGAATTTTCTATTTTAATTCAGAGAACTTTGATCTCTGCAGAATTAATCTAGCTTTTTCTCTAACATGGGTAAGAAGCTGGAGGTTTTTCTAGACTTGACGGTACTAGCCGCCAGGCTTTGTGGCTGAAGCTTCGTCAGCTGAGTAGCCTGTCTGTGACTTTGAGGTACAACTTTAGGCCTCTTTTGTTCTGCATTTTCAATATTTATTTTCCTACAAATCTACGCTTCTGGCTTTTCCTTCAAGGGATTTTGTGTAGGGGTAAACAAAAAAGTCTGTCGCAACTCCTCCTCATGAAAGCACAGGGACTCCTTTTTTAAAAAGTATAACAAAGTCTTTATTTGAAGTAGTATAACATAAAACCAAGATGCGTAAGACACAGCTCACAAATTCAGGAACAGGGTTCCAGTGGTGCAAGGAACGGTAAACATGTTTCGTGTGGGGCCTCCACACTTGTTCACTGCTGTTGATTGCACTCATTGGATACGCCTCTTAAGGGCAAATTGCAAGTCTTGCAGATTTTCGATTTACATTTGTAGAATCCCGTTCTGTGTGGTAGCCAAGTGCGTGTCTTATGTGTAGGCAACTGTGAGGGAGCTACTATGTTGCCTATATTTCTTGCTTTCCTAGCTACAAATTTGCAACCATTATTTGCTAATTTTCAGCACCCCATATAGCCTTGAATTCAATAAGATCTGTAACCTTATTAGGGAATGTTTACCCATTCTTGCCACCGATCCATCTTTGGAGAAGGTGGCAAATAATGGTTGCAAATTTGTAGCTAGGAAAGCAAGAAATATAGGCAACATAGTAGCTCCCTCACAGTTGCCTACACATAAGACACGCACTTGGCCACCACACAGAACGGGATTCTACAAATGTAAATCGAAAATCTGCAAGACTTGCAATTATGTTGTTGAGGGTGATCTGTTTCAATCCTCAGTTTCCAACATGTCATATCGGATCAGGCACAATTTAAACTGCAATTCTACCTATGTAGTTTATCTTTTGACCTGCAGGGGGTGCCATATCCAATAAGTAGGAAAAACTCAGAGGATGCTTAGGGACAGAGCCCTCGAACACATCAGGGATATTGACAACCCTGATGTCTTCACGCCTGTAGCGAAACATTTTAAAAGTATGCACGCAGCTGATTCATCCCTGGCATCGTTTCAAGCTATTGACCACATTCCCAAACATACAAGGGGAGGTGATAGGGAATATAAACTGTGCTATAAAGAAGCACAGTGGGTATTCACACTTAACACTAGACACCCCCTTGGTATAAACATGGAAGCTGACGTTAACTTGTTCATTTGATATCCTTTGGTGATGTGTATATATAATGTTTTCTCTTACTTGATGTATTCAGTCCATGGATTCATCCTTACTTGTGGGATATTCTCAATCCCTACAGGAAGTGGCAAAGAGAGCACACAGCAAAGCTGTCCATATAGCTCCCCTCAGGCTCCGCCCCCCCCAGTCATTCTCCACGGGAGGGTAAAGAGTATGTGGTGTTAGATTTGTAGTTTTTATTTCTTCAATCAAGAGTTTGTTATTTTAAAATAGTGCCGGTTTGTACTATTTACTCTGAGGCAGAAAGTGATGAAGATTTCTGCTGAGAGGAAAAAGATTTTAGCATGTTGTAACTAAAATCCATTGCTGTTCCCACGCAGGACTGTTGAGTACAGGAGAACTTCAGTTGGGGGGAACAGTTTGCAGGCTTATACTGCTTAAGGTATGTTCAGTCATTTTTTCTAACAAGACCTGGTAGTGCTAGAAGACTGACAGAAATCCCATGAGGGAAGGTAAGCCATTTTCTGAGACACAGTATAGAATGATGGCTTCAGTTAAGGGCTTTAATACTGACAGACACTGTGATGGGCTAAATCGATTACTTTATTAAGGTAATCTTATGTTTATTAAGCGTTTTAGATGTTGGAAACACTTTTTGGGGACTTTTTTTTACGCCTGGCATTTTGTAAGACAGCTAATCTGACTCAGAAAGGCCCCATAACTCTGGAGTAATGAAGGAGGGGGCCTCATTTTCGCGCCTCAATTGCGCAGTTGATTTGCAACACAGCTCCATGCAGCTTCATGTGCAGAGCCTTTAGAGTACAGGAGGACTTCAGGGAGGCTTAATTTACACCTGCAAATAACCCTAATGGAAGGTAAAGCCACAGCAAAGACTGTGGCATCGTACTTTAGTGGGTAAAACCGGGTGTTTACTTCATTTTGCTCCGGTTTGGGCATTAAGGGGTTAACCGATTTGAAAATTTGTGTGCAATCATTTCAAGGCATTAGGATCATGTGGTGAAAATTTCATTACGATCGGATGTTTTTAAAGAGACAGTAACATTTTTTCAAAAAGTATTTTTTTCAATATTTTAGTGTTGTCTGAGTCTGTCAAACATGTCTGAGCCTTCAGATAGACCTTGTTCTTTATGTTCAAAAGGCATGGCAGTACCCCCATTGCATTTATGTTTAAAGTGTGCAAAAACATCTAAGCATTTTAAAGATCATCCAGTGACAATTAAAAATGCTGCCCAAGATGATTCCTTAACGGAGGGTAATGAGGATAGTCCTTCTTCCTCCCCCCACGTGTCTACACCAGTTACGCCCGTGCAAGCGATGCCTAGTATCTCTAGCGCATTGGCCCCTGTTACTTTACAACAATTAGCAGCAGTAATGGATAATTCCCTTGCAGCATTTTTATCCAAACTGCCAGTTTTTCCAAGAAAGCGCGATAGCTCAGTTTTAAATACAGAGGATGAGCAATCTGAAGCTTTGGATAATTTATCTGTAGTACCCTCACAAAACTCAGAGGTAGCAGTGAGGGAAGGGCTGTCTGAGGGAGAAATTTCTGACACAGGAAAAGTTTCTCAGCAGGCAGAGTCAGATTCCTTAGCGTTTAAATTTAAGCTGGAACACCTCCGCGTCCTGCTTAAGGAGGTTTTAGCTACGCTGGATGATTGTGACCCCATGGTGGTCCCTGAAAAATTGTGTAAAATGGACAGATTTTTAGAGGTCCCTGTATACACTGAGGCATTTACGATCCCAAAAAGGAGTGGGAGAGACCAGGTGTACCCTTTGTTCCCCCACCTATCTTTAAGAAAATGTTCCCCATAAACGACCCTAGGCGGGATGCGTGGCAGACGGTCCCTAAGGTAGAGGGGGCTGTTTCAACACTGGCTAAGCGTACAACTATACCAATAGAGGACAGTTGTGCTTTCAAAGATCCTATGGATAAAAAATTGGAAGGATTGCTGAAGAAAATTTCTCCAACATTGGTGTGTCCGGTCCACGGCGTCATCCATTACTTGTGGGATATTCTCCTCCCCTACTGGGAAAGGCAAGGAGAGCACACAGCAAGAGCTGTCCATATAGCTCCCCCTCTGGCTCCGCCCCCCAGTCATTCTCCTTGCCGCTCTGAACAAGTAGCATCTCCACGGGGATGGTGAGGAGTTTGTGGTGTTAGTTGTAGTTTTTTATTTCTTCTATCAAGAGTTTGTTATTTTAAAATAGTGCTGGCTTGTACTATTTACTCTACAACAGAAAAGTGATGAAGATTTCTGTTTAAGAGGGCTATGATTTTAGCACAAGTAACTAAAATCAATTACTGTTACCACGCAGGACTGTTGAAACCAGAGAACTTCAGTTGGGGGTAACAGTTTGCAGACTCATCTGCTTCAGGTATGACTAGTCTCCTTCTAACAAAACAGGCTAATGCTAGATGACAGTCATTTTTCCCCTCAGGGAAAACGGTAAGCCATTTTTCTTTCACCTCAGCAAAAAAAGATAACAGGCTTCCCCTTTTTGATTTTTATGCTGGTAGACACTGTTAGGGGCCAAATCGATTGGTTTTTATTACAATACCATGACATTTGAAATGTTTTATAAACTTATACACACTTGGGGACGTTTTTTATTGATCTGGCTTGTTTTAGACACCTAAATCTAGTCAGGAAGGCCCCTTCACTCTAGTATACTGAGGGAGGAGGCCTCATTTTGGAGCTTCAGCTGCACAGTTGATTTTAAGGCAGTGCATGCAGTTTCATGTGAGAGGGTCCCGTGGCTCAGAAAGTGACCCCAGAAGGCTTTTTTCTGTGGATGGTTGACCCCTAAGGAAGGTAAAAAGCTACAGCAATGCTGTAGCAGGGATTGTGGTGTATAAAAACGGTTAAATCCAACAATTAGCTCCGGTTTGCTTGTTTTAAGAGCTAGAGTCTCCATATTTGCTGTGCAATACTTTCTAAGCATTAAGTCACTGGGGTCCAAATTTCATAAAAATCGGATATTGCCTTCATAGTTTTTTGAACATTCAGAAATAAAGTGTGTCATTTATTTTTTAAAGAGACAGTAACACTTTTGTTTAAAATCGTTTTTATTGCATTGTTTGCCTGCCTAAATCTGTTTAACATGTCTGTGCCATCAGATAACCTATGTTCTGTGTGTGTAGAGACAAATGTGGTTCCCATTTTGAGTGTGTGTGATAATTGTGCCATAGCATCCAAACAAAATAAGGACAGCTCTGTTACATTTCATAATGTTGCCCAAGATGATTATCTAATGAAGGTAGTGGGGATAGTTCTACGTCCTCTCCTTCTGTGTCTACACCAGTTTTGCCCGCGCAGGCGACACCTAGCGCGCCAGTGCTTATTTCTATGCAACAATTAACAGCAGTAGTGGATAATTCTATAGCAAACCTTTTATCCAAACTGCCAGCATTTCAGAGAAAGCGTGATTGTTCAGTTTTAAATATAGATTAAAAGGATGAACAATCAGACGCTGACGATGCCTTATCTATTTTACCCTCACATCAATCGGAATTGGCTGTGAGGGAAGGGCTGTCTGAGGGTGAAATTTCAGACTCAGGAAAAATTTCTCCACAGGCAGAACCTGATATAGTAGCATTTAAGTTTAAGCTAGAACATCTCCGCGCTTTGCTTAAGGAGGTATTAGCTACTCTGGATGACTGTGATTCTATGGTAGTACCAGAGAAGTTGTGCAAATTGGACAAATTTTTAGAGGTCCCAGTGCACGACGACGCTTTTCCAATACCCAGGAGGGTTGCGAACATAGTGGATAAGGAGTGGGAGAAGCCAGGTGTACCCTTTGCCCCACCTCCTATATTTAAGAAAATGTTTCCCATAGTAGACCCTAGAAGGGACGCATGGCAGACGGTCCCGAAGGTTGAGGGAGCTGTTTCAACACTAGCGAAGCGCACAACTATTCCTATAGAGGACAGCTGCGCTTTCAAAGATCCTATGGATAAAAAATTGGAAGGATTGCTTAAAAAGATTTTTGTTCAGCAAGGGTTTATCCTTCAACCAGCTACGTGTGTTATTACTGTCACTTCAGCGGCGTCCTTTTGGTTCGAGGAACTAGAAAGGTCGCTCCAGAAAGAGACTTCCTATGAAGAAGTCATGGACAGAATTCACGCATTAAAGTTAGCTAATTCCTTTATATTGGATGCCGCTTTTCAAATTGGCGGCGAAAAACTCAGGTTTTGCTATAGTAGCGCGGAGGGCGCTTTGGCTAAAATCCTGGTCGGCAGATGTGTCGTCCAAGACTAAGTTACTTAATATGCCTTTCAAGGGTAAGACCCTTTTTGGGCCGGAATTGAAGGAAATGATTTCAGACATCACTGGGGGTAAGGGCCATGCCCTCCCACAGGTTAGGCCTTTTAAGGCTAAGAACAAGTCTAATTTTCGTTCCTTTCGCAATTTTAAGGAATGGACCGGCTAATAACTCCACTGCCGCTAGACAAGAAGGTAACGCGGCCCAGCCCAAACCTGCTTGGAAGCCCATGCAAGGCTGGAACAAGGGTAAACAGACCAAGAAACCTGCTGCTGCTACCAAGACAGCATGAAGAGGTAGCCCCCGATCCGGGACCGGATCTGGTAGGGGGCAGACTATCTCTCTTCGCTCAGACTTGGGCAAGAGATGTTCAGGATCCCTGGGCACTAGAAATAGTCTCCAAGGGATACCTGCTAGAGTTCAAGGGACTTCCTCCAAAGGAAAGGTTCCACCTGTCTCGCTTATCTTCAGACCAGATAAAGAAACAGGCATTCTTACATTGTATAAGAGACCTATCAAAGATGGGAGTGATAAACCCAGTCCCCTCCGGGGAACAGGGTCTAGGTTTTTACTCAAACCTGTTTGTGGTTCCCAAAAAAGAGGGAACTTTCAGGCCAATTCTGGATTTAAAGATTTTAAACAAGTTCCTCAGAGTTCCATCCTTCAAGATGGAAACCATTCGGACAATCTTGCCGACAATCCAGCAGGGTCAATATTTGACTACAGTGGATCTAAAGGATGCGTATCTGCATATCCCAATCCACAAAACTCTTCATCAGTTCCTGAGGTTCGCCTTTCTGGACAAACATTTTCAGTTCGTGGCTCTTCCATTCGGTTTAGCCACTGCTCCCAGAATTTTCACAAAGGTGCTAGGGTCCCTTCTAGTGGTCCTAAGGCCGAGGGGCATCGCTGTAGCACCTTATCTAGACGACATCCTAATCTAAGCGTCGTCTCTTTCCAAAGCATGGGCCCACACAGACATTGTGTTGGCTTTTCTCAGATCTCTCGGGTGGAAGGTGAACATAGAAAAGAGTTCACTGTCACCGTCCACAAGGGTTCCTTTTCTGGGAACAATAATAGATTCTGTGGAAATGAAGATCTTCCTGACAAAAGTCAGAAAGCTAAAGCTTCTAAACGCTTGTCGAGTTCTTCATTCTATTCCTCAACCCTCCATAGCTCAGTGCATGGAAGTAATAGGCTAATGGTCGCAGCAATGGACGTGGTTCCTTTTGCTCGAATTCATCTAAGACCATTACAGCTGTGCATGCTCAATCAGTGGAATGGGGACTATACAGACTTGTCCCCCCAAATTCAAGTAGACCAGGTAACCAGGGACTCACTTCTCTGGTGGTTGACCCAGGATCACCTGTCTCAGGGAATGAGTTTCCGCAGACCGGAGTGGGTCATCGTTACGACCGACGCCAGCCTCTTGGGGTGGGGCGCGGTCTGGGACTCCCTGAAAGCTCAGGGCCTATGGTCTCGGGAAGAGTCGCTTCTCCCGATAAACATTTTGGAACTAAGAGCAATATTCAATGCGCTCCTGGCTTGGCCTCAGCTAGCGGAAGCCAGGTTCATAAGATTTCAGTCGGACAACATAACGACTGTTGCGTACATCAATCATCAGGGGGGAACAAAGAGTTCCCTAGCGATGAAGGAAGTAACCAAGATCATCCAATGGGCAGAGAATCACTCCTGCCATCTATCTGCTATTCACATTCCAGGAGTAGACAACTGGGAGGCGGACTATTTGAGTCGTCAGACTTTCCATCCGGGGGAGTGGGAACTTCACCCGGAGGTCTTTACTCAGTTAACCCAATTATGGGGCATTCCAGACATGGATCTAATGGCGTCCCGTCAGAACTTCAAGATTCCTTGCTACGGGTCCAGATCCAGGGATCCCAAGGCGACTCTAGTGGATGCATTAGTGGCGCCTTGGTCGTTCAACCTAGCGTATGTGTTTCCACCGTTTCCTCTCCTTCCCAGGCTCATAGCCAGGATCAAACAGGAGAAGGCCTCGGTGATTCTGATAGCTCCTGCGTGGCCACGCAGGACTTGGTATGCAGACCTGGTGAATATGTCATCGGCTCCACCATGGAAGCTACCTTTGAGACAGGATCTTCTAGTACAAGGTCCATTCGAACATCCAAATCTAGTTTCTCTGCAGCTGACTGCTTGGAAATTGAACGCTTGATTTTATCCAAGCGTGGGTTTTCAAATTCTGTGATAGATACTCTGGTCCAAGCCAGAAAACCTGTGACTAGAAAGATTTACCATAAAATATGGAAAAAATATATCTGTTGGTGTGAATCCAAGGGATTCTCCTGGAGTAAGATTAAAATTCAAAAGATTCTCTCCTTTCTCCAAGAAGGTTTGGATAAAGGGTTGTCAGCTAGTTCTCTAAAAGGACAGATCTCTGCTTTATCTGTCTTGTTACACAAACGACTGGCAGCTGTGCCAGATGTACAAGTTTTTGTTCAGGCTTTGGTTAGAATCAAGCCTGTTTACAGACCCATGACTCCTCCTTGGAGTCTAAATTTAGTTATTTCAGTTCTTCAAGGGGTTCCGTTTGAACCGTTACATTCCATAGATATTAAGTTACTATCTTGGAAAGTTCTGTTTTTGGTTGCTATTTCTTCTGCTAGAAGAGTTTCTGAATTATCTGCTTTGCAGTGTAATCCACCCTATCTGGTTTTCCATTCAGATAAGGTTGTTTTGCGTACTAAGCCTGGTTTTCTTCCAAAAGTTGTTTCCAACAAGAATATTAACCAGGAGATAGTTGTTCCTTCTCTGTGTCCGAATCCAGTTTCAAAGAAGGAACGTTTATTACACAATTTAGATGTTGTTCGTGCTTTAAAGTTCTATTTGAAAGCAACAAAAGATTTTAGACAAACCTCATCTTTGTTTGTCGTTTACTCTGGTAAGAGGAGAGGTCAAAAAGCTACTGCTACCTCTCTCTCTTTCTGGCTGAAAAGCATTATCCGATTGGCTTATGAGACTGCCGGACAGCAGCCTCCTGACCGAATCACAGCTCATTCTACTAGGGCTGTGGCTTCCACATGGGCCTATAAGAACGAGGCTTCTGTTGATTAGATATGTAAGGCAGCGACTTGGTCTTCTCTGCACACTTTTGCCAAATTCTACAAATTTGATACTTATGCTTCTTCGGAGGCTATTTTTGGGAGAAAGGTTTTGCAAGCCGTGGTGCCTTCCATTTAGGTAACCTGATTTGCTCCCTCCCTTCATCCGTGTCCTAAAGCTTTGGTATTGGTTCCCACAAGTAATGGATGACGCCGTGGACCGGACACACCAATGTTGGAGAAAACAGAATTTATGCTTACCTGATAAATTACTTTCTCCAACGGTATGTCCGGTCCACGGCCCGCCCTGGTTTTCTAATCAGGTTGAAAAAATTTTCTTTATACACTACAGTCACCACGGCACCCTATAGTTTCTCCTTTTTCTCCTAACCGTCGGTCGAATGACTGGGGGGCGGAGCCAGAGGGGGAGCTATATGGACAGCTCTTGCTGTGTGCTCTCCTTGCCTTTCCCAGTAGGGGAGGAGAATATCCCACAAGTAATGGATGACGCCGTGGACCGGACACACCGTTGGAGAAAGTAATTTATCAGGTAAGCATAAATTCTGTTTTTTGTTCAGCAAGGTTTTCTGCTTCAACCAATTGCCTGCATTATTCCGGTAACTACTGCAGCGGCTTTTTGGTTCGAGGCCCTGGAGGAGTCGCTCCAGAGGGAGACTTCATACGATGAGGTCATGGATAGAATTCATGCTCTAAAGCTGGCTAATTCTTTTATCACTGATGCCGCTCTACAGTTAGCTAAACTAGCGGCGAAAAACTCAGGTTTTGCCATCATGGCGCGAAGAGCGCTTTGGCTCAAATCATGGTCGGCGGATGTGTCGTCCAAAACAAAACTGTTAAATATTCCCTTCAAGGGGAAGACCCTTTTCGGCCCTGAGCTGAAAGAAATTATTTCAGATATCATTGGGGGCAAAGGTCATGCCCTTCCAAAGATAGGCCGTTTAAGGCCAAAAACAAGGCTAATTTTCGCTCCTTTCGCAACTTCAGGAGCGGACCTGCTGCAACCTCTGCTGTCGCAAAACAAGATAACGCTTCCCAGCCCAAAGCAACCTGGAAACCCTTGCAGGGCTGGAAATAAGGGTAAAAAGGCCAAGAAGCCTGCTCCTGCTACCAAGACAGCATGAAGGGGTAGCCCCCGATCCGGGATCGGATCTGGTAGGGGGCAGACTTTCTCTCTTTGCTCAGGCTTGGGCAAGAGACGTTCCGGATCCCTGGGCATTGGAAATAGTTGCTCAGGGGTATCTTCTAGAATTCAAGGATTCTCCCCCAAGGGGAAGGTTCCACATTTCTCGTTTGTCTCCAGACCAAACAAAGAGACAGGCGTTCTTACGCTGTGTAGAAGATCTACTAAAAATGGGAGTGATACACCCAGTTCCAATTGCAGAACAAGGACTGGGCTTTTACTCAAACCTGTTCGTAGTTCCCAAAAAGGAAGGAACTTTCAGGCCAATCCTGGATCTAAAAATTCTAAACAAATTCCTCAGAGTTCCGTCTTTCAAGATGGAAACCATTCGGACAATCTTGCCGATGATCCAGGAAGGTCAATATATGACTACCGTGGATCTAAAGGATGCGTACCTACATATTCCTATCCACAAAGATCACCATCAGTTCCTAAGGTTCGCCTTTCTGGACAAAAATTACCAGTTCGTGGCCCTTCCTTTCGGGTTGGCCACCGCTCCCAGAATTTTCACAAAGGTGCTAGGGTCCCTTCTAGCGGTTCTAAGACAGCGGTGCATTGCAGTAGCACCTTACCTAGACGACATATTAATACAGGCGTCGTCCTTTCACAGAGCCAAGGCTCATACCGACATAGTTCTGGCCTTTCTAAGGTCTCACAGGTGGAAGGTGAACGTAGAAAAGAGTTCTCTGTCCCCGCTCACAAGGGTTCCCTTCCTGGGAACACTAATAGACTCGGTAGAAATGAAAATCTTTCTGACAGAGGTCAGGAAGTCAAAACTGCTGAATACTTGCCGAGTTCTTCATTCCATTCCTCGGCCTTCCGTGGCTCAGTGCATGGAAGTAATTGGTTTAATGGTTGCGGCAATGGACGTAGTCCCTTTCGCCCAAATCCATCTCAGACCACTGCAGCTGTGCATGCTCAAACAGTGGAATGGAGATTACGCAGATTTGTCTCCTCAAATCCAAATGGATCAAAAAACCAGAGACTCTCTTCTCTGGTGGTTGTCTCAAGTTCACCTGTCTCAGGGAATGAGTTTCCGCAGACCGGAGTGGATCATTGTCACGACCGATGCCAGTCTGGTAGGCTGGGGTGCGGTCTGGAACTCCCTGAAGGCTCAGGGACTATGGTCTCGGGAAGAATCTCTTCTCCCGATAAACATTTTGGAACTGAGAGCGATATTCAACACGCTCCAGGCGTGGCCTCAACTAGCAGAGGCCAAATTCATCAGGTTTCAGTCGGACAACATCACGACTGTGGCGTACATCAATCATCAGGGAGGAACAAAGAGTTCCCTAGCGATGAAGGAAGTAACCAAGATCATCAAATGGGTGGAGGATCACTCCTGCCATCTATCTGCAATTCACATCCCAGGGGTAGACAACTGGGAGGCGGATTTTCTAAGTCGTCAGACTTTCCATCCGGGGGAGTGGGAACTCCACCCGGAGGTTTTTGCTCAGCTGACCCAGCTTTGGGGCATTCCAGAGTTGGATCTGATGGCGTCCCGTCAGAACTCCAAACTTCCCCTTTACGGATCCAGATCCAGGGATCCCAAGGCGGCATTGATAGATGCATTAATAGCGCCTTGGTCATTCAGTCTAGCTTATGTCTTTCCACCATTTCCTCTTCTCCCTCGGCTAATAGCCAGAATCAAACAGGAGAAGGCTTCGTAATTCTGATAGCGCCTGCGTGGCCACGCAGGACTTGGTATGCAGACCTAGTGGACATGTCATCGGTCCCACCATGGAAACTGCCATCGAGGCAGGATCTTCTGATCCAAGGTCCTTTCAAGCATCCTAGTTTCTCTGCAACTGACTGCTTGGAGATTGAACGCTTAATCCTAGCTAAGCGGGGTTTCTCTGATTCAGTTATAGATACTCTGATACAGGCCAGAAAGCCTGTCACCAGGAAAATTTACCATAAGATATGGCGGAAATATCTTTGTTGGTGTGAATCCAAGGGTTACTCGTGGAGTAAGGTTAGGATTCCAAGGATATTTTCTTTTCTCCAGGAAGGATTGGAGAAAGGTTTGTCAGCTAGTTCCTTAAAGGGACAGATATCTGCTCTGTCTATCCTGTTACATAAGCGTCTGGGAGCTGTACCAGACATTCAGGTGTTTGCACAGGCCCTAGTTAGAATCAAGCCTGTTTACAAGCCTGTGGCTCCTCCATGGAGTCTAAACTTAGTTCTTTCAGTTCTTCAAGGGGTTCCGTTTGAACCTTTGCATTCCATAGATATTAAGTTATTATCTTGGAAAGTTTTGTTTTTAGTAGCTATTTCTTCTGCTCGAAGAGTTTCAGAATTGTCTGCTTTGCAGTGTGATTCATCCTATCTGGTGTTCCATGCAGATAAGGTTGTTTTGTGTACTAAACCTGGTTTCCTTCCAAAGGTGGTTTCTAATAGGAATATTAACCAGGAAATCATTGTTCCTTCTCTGTGACCTAATCCAGTTTCTAAGACGGAACGACTGTTGCACAATCTTGATGTGGTTCGTGCTTTAAAGTTCTATTTAAAAGCAACTAAAGATTTCAGACAAACATTATCCTTGTTTGTTGTGTATTCTGGTAAGAGGAGAGGTCAGAAAGCGACTGCTACCTCTCTGTCATTCTGGCTGAAAAGCATCATCCGATTGGCTTATGAGACTGCTGGTAAGCAGCCTCCTGAACGAATTACAGCTCATTCCACCAGAGCTGTGGCTTCCACATGAGGTTTCAAGAATGAGGCTTCTGTTGAACAGATTTGTAAGGCAGCGACTTGGTCTTCACTGCATACATTCGCCAAATTTTATAAATTCGATACTTTTGCTTCTGCGGAGGCTATTTTTGGGAGAAAGGTTTTGCAAGCAGTGGTGCCTTCCGTTTAGGTTACCTGACTTGTTCCCTCCCTTCATCCGTGTCCTATTGCTTTGGTATTGGTATCCCACAAGTAAGGATGATTCCGTGGACTGAATACACCAAGTAAGAGAAAACAGAATTTATGCTTACCTGATAAATTTCTTTCTCTTACAGGTGTATTCAGTCCACAGCCCGCCCTGATATTTAAGTCAGGTTCAAATTTAATTTACAATAACTACAGTCACCACTGCACCCTATGGTTCTCCTTTTTCTCCTAACCGTCGGTTGAATGACTGGGGGGGCGGAGCCTGAGGGGAGCTATATGGACAGCTTTGCTGTGTGCTCTCTTTGCCACTTCCTGTAGGGATTGAGAATATCCCACAAGTAAGGATGAATCCGTGGACTGAATACACCTGTAAGAGAAAGAAATTTATCAGGTAAGCATAAATTCTGTTTTCCTTTTTTTTCAAAGTCCTATTTTTATATACATTTTTAGTATAAGCAAATCAGATTTTGAATTTTTTTGTACTATTCTCTATTTACTAGCAATGTTTATACTAGCCTCTTTCATGTGATAGAAATGTGTATTTAACCTTGTAACATAAACAGGTAGGGTTAATATCACATATGTTTGTAATTTGAAATGATTATTTGCCTTTAAGAGGCGTATCCAATGAGTGCAATCAACAGCAGTGAACAAGTGTGGAGGCCCCACACGAAACATGTTTGCCGTTCCTTGCACCACTGGAACCCTGTTCCTGAATTTGTGAGCTGTGTCTCACGCATCTTGGTTTTATGTTATACTACTTCAAATAAAGACTTTGTTATACTTTTTAAAAAAGGAGTCCCTGTGCTTTCATGAGGAGGAGTTGCGGCTGACTTTTTTGTTTACCCCTGTATCCTGATTGGCGTTCCAATGAGGACGCTGTCTGGCGGCACCCTCGTTCTGAAGCAGGTTACTTGTTGACGTGTGCACGCGCCGAAGATACGCTGCCGGGGAAGACCTGGAGTTGGTGAGCGCCGTGGATCTGTGTGTCTGATTTTGTGTAGTGGTTTGATCCACCGCACCTTTGGTAGGAGGTTGTGGGTTTGAACCCAGGTGCTTTCTTCCTGCGGGGTCAGTCATGCCTTTTTTTTTTTTTAGTCCTTCTGGTATAACTTAGTGGTTAGCATACCTACCTGGGGAACCAGAGGTTGGGAGTTCGAATCCACCCACAGGTGTTGGTTCTTTGTGTTGTTGTGGCTTATTAGACTGCCCTTGGTATTTAGAGAGTTTGTGGCCACCTAAAGCTCCTGGTTCTTTAAAAATTGCTTCTGAGGGCAGTTTTTCTCTTTCCAGTGTGTCTGCAATTCAGGTGTGTCAAGAGACACCCCTTGAACTGGATTCAGGATTTTTCTCACTGGAGAGTGATAGTTCCGTTCAAGTTTGGAAATGGAGTTTTAGGCACTTGCCTCTCATATCTCGGGAGTATTGTTCTCCTTTTCTAAAGGGCCGGTTCAGAACGAACTGAGGACCTGAAGGATTTTTGATGGGACCTTCTCAAGTCTGAGTACCTTCATCCTAGACAGCCTTAGGTCTTGGAGTACTGCAGGACTATATAGTTCAGGTGTCTTCCTTCCTTCGATGAAGTTCTCCTTTAAGAGACCTTGTCTATTCTTTCCCTGGTAGGGAAATTAATTGGAAGAAGAGTTCCTTTGTTTCTTATCTAGGGATGATTATTTGGGTCTTCCGTCTCCATTCCCTGATGCTTCTGTTCCTTATGATTTGGGAATCTATGTGGGGCCAGGTCTGGTTTATACCTGAACAGGAGTCCGCTTGGGACCTCCATGTGTGGCAGGTTATTTTCTTACTAGATTCTATATCTAGGAGCGTTCCTTTTTCTCTCTCTTCTGTGGTTGTCCGTACAACAGCAAGCTCTGGTGGTCCGGTACATAGCTTGTCCATCTTGTAACTAGTAGGTTTGGAGTTCAGATCCAGCTGCAGTTGTTTTACCTTCACTTTCAGTGATTCAAGGTAGGAGGGTATTGGTCTTATGTTTGTTTTGGACATCATTCCCTTTGCTAATTTCCATAGGATAGAGAGCTTTTGCATCTGTCTCAGTGGATAGATCTAGATCAGTTGTAGAAAGACTTTCCCTGTAATGGTTCCGGGTGTATTTGCATCAAGGCATGGGTTTTAAGGACATTCCTGGGTCATGTGTCTTCGGACATCACCCTGCTGGGCTGGGAGTCTGTATGGGTCTGTTGAAGGCGCAGGGCTTATGAATAGTGTCTGCTCTCCTCTTTAAATTCTTGGAGTTGAGAGCGATTTTAATGTGCTCATGACTCTTTGATTCCAGTCAGTTTAAGTCTCCTTAATGGTTTTCATCTGCCACTGGGAGGAACTCGGAGTTCATAGTGAAAAAGGGTGTGTGTACAAGCGCTAAGGTAATCCCCAAGCTGTATCCAAACAGAGATCCTAACCAACCTCCAAAAAATATGCACAAGTAGTAAGAAGTGAATACAGCGCCAACAAGAGGCCAAGGGATAAATATACTCACAGAGAGATAAAAGAAGATTATTTAATGAACCATGTTAAAAAGCATCAGTAATAAAAGACTATATATAAAAAATGTAAAAAGCACATATAAATAAAATTACAAATACAGGAATATCTTACAGAAGCGGCTCAAAGGGCCAAAGCTGATAATTACAATAAAAACAGAGGTAATAACAGGTGATCAGTGTGAGTGGTACACCAGAATAAGAGTGTATACTAATAAAACAGAATTAGCCTAAGTACAACTGTAGCAAGTGCATCAAGCAAAAAAATAATAAACAATAATACAAACAATAGTGTTCAAAATTAGTGTTACAAAAATAGTGTTCCAAAAAATAGAAAAATGCACTGCAGTGCAAAAAAAGGGGGGTAGCAAAATAATTGTATAGATACAATCAAATAGTGAGTGAGTGCAAATGGATATAAAAATGCTAGCTACTTAATCCAGTGAGGTTAAGATATAATTAAATAAAATACACAATATGCAATAATATAAAAAATAAAATACACAATATGCAATAACATAAAAAATAAAATATAATCCAAAAAAGTGTTCAAAAAGTTGATCAACAAATGTTAGTGAAGAACAAAAATAAGTCAATCAAAACAAAAAAATGGAAAAAATGGGTGATGAAAAGCAAGGTGAAAGTGAGGAAATTGATTCCTTCCAATGTTAGTTACTTTAACAGATCCAAATTCCTGAGTGTGGTTGCTGAAGTAGCTGATTGGATCCTAGCACCTGTCAGCTGCTCCTATGGTATCCTAAAAAGTGTCCCTAAACAGGGACACTTTTTAGGATACCATAGGAGCAGCTGACAGGTGCTAGGATCCAATCAGCTACTTCAGCAACCACACTCAGGAATTTGGATCTGTTAAAGTAACTAACATTGGAAGGAATCAATTTCCTCACTTTCACCTTGCTTTTCATCACCCATTTTTTCCATTTTTTTGTTTTGATTGACTTATTTTTGTTCTTCACTAACATTTGTTGATCAACTTTTTGAACACTTTTTTGGATTATATTTTATATTTTATTTTTTATGTTATTGCATATTGTGTATTTTATTTTTTATGTTATTGCATATTGTGTATTTTATTTAATTATATCTTAACCTCACTGGATTAAGTAGCTAGCATTTTTATATCCATTTGCACTCACTCACTATTTGATTGTATCTATACAATTATTTTGCTACCCCCCTTTTTTTGCACTGCAGTGCATTTTTCTATTTTTTGGAACACTATTTTTGTAACACTAATTTTGAACACTATTGTTTGTATTATTGTTTATTAGTTTTTTGCTTGATGCACTTGCTACAGTTGTACTTAGGCTAATTCTGTTTTATTAGTATACACTCTTATTCTGGTGTACCACTCACACTGATCACCTGTTATTACCTCTGTTTTTATTGTAATTATCAGCTTTGGCCCTTTGAGCCGCTTCTGTAAGATATTCCTGTATTTGTAATTTTATTTATATGTGCTTTTTACATTTTTTATATATAGTCTTTTATTACTGATGCTTTTTAACATGGTTCATTAAATAATCTTCTTTTATCTCTCTGTGAGTATATTTATCCCTTGGCCTCTTGTTGGCGCTGTATTCACTTCTTACTACTCAGGAACTCGGAGTTCCTTTGCCATGTAGGAGGTGACTTGGATGTTTGTGGGCGGATGCTCACAATTGCTTCTTTCTACCTTCAACTTTCCTGGAGCGGTTGCTTCATCTGGTGGTGTTTTCCACCCTGGCCGCTCTGAAGCAGTTCCTTGGGATTTCAGGTTGATTTTCCTGTTCTCTCTGTTTGCTCTCTCCCACGAGGCGTTGCTCATATCAATCTGGAGAGAGCATCATTTTTTTTTTTTTATGGTTCCTGCGTGGTCTCGCAGGATCTCGTATGCAGATCTAGTAGAGATGTCGTCCCTACTTCTGGAGACTTATTCTCACGGAAGATCTTCTGCTTCAGGGGTCCTTCCTTCATCTGACTCTCGCTTCTCTGAAGCTGACTGCTTGGAGATTGAATGCTTGGTTTTAGCCAGGCGTGGTTTTTCCGAATTGGTTATCGAGTTCTTGGTTCAGAGTATTATTTGTCTGGCCTATGAAACTGCTGGTCATCAGCCTCCTGAGAGAATCACGGCTCATTTCACGAGGGCTGTTTCTTCTTCCTGGGCTTTCAAACATGAAACTCTGTTGAACAAATTTGCAAGGCTGCAATTTGGTCCTCTGCATACTTTTTCTTAATTTTATAAAATGGATTCTTTTGCTTCTGCTGAGGCTTCTTTTGGGAGAAAGGTTTTCAAGCAGTGGTGCCTTCTGTTTAGGTTACCTGTCTTGTCCCTCCCTTATCATCTGTGTCCTCTAGCTTGGGTATTGATTCCCAACAGTAATTGATGATGATCCGTGGACTCACCGTGTCATTAGAAAGAAAACGAAATTTATGCTTACCTGATAAATTTTATTTCTTTCTTGATTCGGTGAGTCCACGTCCCGCCCTGTTTTTTTCAGACAGTTTTTTGGTATATAAACCTCAGGAACCTCTGCACCTTGTGTTATTTCCATTTCTCCTTTCCTTTGGTCGAATGACTGGGGGATTGTGGGTAGGAAGGTATTTATCAGCTTTGCTGTAGTGCTCTTTGCCGCCTCCTGCTGGCCAGGAGTGATATTCCCGACAGTAATTGATGATGATCCGTGGACTCACTGTGTCAAGAAGGAAATAAATTTATCAGGTAAGCATAAATTTTGTTTATAAGTGCATTATAAAAAAAAGCTGTTTTTAAATCCCTATTATTATTATTACGTTAGTTCCCATGAATAATAGATTGTGGACTCTCACCACCTGTATGAAAGAAAACATAATTTCTTCTGTTATGTGTGATCAGTCCACGGGTCATCATTACTTCTGGGATATAACTCCTCCCCAACAGGAAATGCAAGAGGATTCACCCAGCAGAGCTGCATATAGCTCCTCCCCCCTACGTCACTCCCAGTCATTCTCTTGCACCCAACGACTAGATAGGATGTGTGAGAGGACTATGGTGATTATACTTAGTTTTTATAACTTCAATCAAAAGTTTGTTATTTTACAATAGCACCGGAGCGTGTTGTTGCCTCTCTGGCAGAGTTTGAAGAAGAATCTACCAGAGTTTTTACTATGATTTTAACCGGAGTAGTTAAGATCATATTGCTGTTTCTCGGCCATCTGAGGGAGGTAAAAGCTTCAGATCAGGGGACAGCGGGCAGATGAATCTGCATTGAGGTATGTAGCAGTTTTTATTTTCTGAATGGAATTGATGAGAAAATCCTGCCATACCGTTATAATGACATGTATGTATACTCTACACTTCAGTATTCTGGGGATGGTATTTCACCGGAATTACTCTGTTAAAAGTACACTAAACCTTTTAATAGGTATTTATCATGTTAAACGTTTTTGCTGGAATGTAGAATCGTTTGCATTTTCTGAGGTACTGAGTGAATAAATATTTGGGCATTATTTTTCCACTTGGCAGTTACTTGTTTTAATTGTGACAGTTTCGTTTCTCTCTCACCGCTGTGTGTGAGGGGGAGGGGCCGTTTTTGGCGCTCTTTGCTACGCATCAAAAATTTCCAGTCAGTTACTCTTGTATTTCCTGCATGATCCGGTTCATCTCTAACAGAACTCAGGGGTCTTCAAACTTCTTTGGAGGGAGGTAGATTCTCTCAGCAGAGCTGTGAGACTTATATATTGACTGTGATTAAAAAACGTTGCTCTGTAATTTTTATTTTCAAATTTAATTATTGTTAATTTACTAATGGGAACAAACCTTTGCTAAAAGTTGTGTTGTTTTTAAGGATTGAGACTATAACTGTTTTTCAGTTCATTATTTCAACTGTCATTTAATCGTTTAGTGCTTCTTTGAGGCACAGTACGTTTTTGTTAAATAAGATTGTAACCAAGTTGCAAGTTTATTGCTAGTGTGTTAAACATGTCTGACTCAGAGGAAGATACCTGTGTCATTTGTTCCAATGCCAAGGTGGAGCCCAATAGAAATTTATGTACTAACTGTATTGATGCTACTTTAAATAAAAGCCAATCTGTACAATTTGAACAAATTTCACCAAACAGCGAGGGGAGAGTTATGCCGACTAACTCGCCTCACGTGGCAGTACCTGCATCTCCCGCCCGGGAGGTGCGTGATATTATGGCGCCTTGTACATCTGGGCGGCCATTACAGATAACATTACAAGATATGGCTACTGTTATGACTGAAGTTTTGGCTAAATTACCAGAACTAAGAGGCAAGCGTGATCACTCTGGGGTGAGAACAGAGTGCGCTGATAATACTAGGGCCATGTCTGATACTGCGTCACAACTTGCAGAGCATGAGGACGGAGAGCTTCATTCTGTGGGTGACGGTTCTGATCCAAACAGATTGGATTCAGATATTTCAAATTTTAAATTTAAATTGGAAAACCTCCGTGTATTACTAGGGGAGGTTTTAGCGGCTCTTAATGATTGTAACACTGTTGCAATACCAGAGAAATTGTGTAGGTTGGATAAATACTTTGCGGTACCGGCGAGTACTGACGTTTTTCCTATACCTAAGAGACTAACTGAAATTGTTACTAAGGAGTGGGATAGACCCGGTGTGCCGTTCTCACCCCCTCCAATATTTAGAAAGATGTTTCCAATAGACGCCACCACACGGGACTTATGGCAAACGGTCCCTAAGGTGGAGGGAGCAGTTTCTACTTTAGCTAAGCGTACCACTATCCCGGTGGAGGATAGCTGTGCTTTTTCAGATCCAATGGATAAAAAATTAGAGGGTTACCTTAAGAAAATGTTTGTTCAACAAGGTTTTATATTTCAACCCCTTGCATGCATCGCGCCGATTACGGCTGCGGCAGCATTTTGGATTGAGTCTCTGGAAGAGAACCTTAGTTCATCTACGCTGGACGACATTACGGACAGGCTTAGAGTCCTTAAACTAGCTAATTCATTCATTTCGGAGGCCGTAGTACATTTAACCAAACTTACGGCTAAGAACTCAGGATTCGCCATTCAGGCACGTAGAGCGCTGTGGCTAAAATCCTGGTCAGCTGATGTAACTTCTAAGTCCAAATTACTTAATATTCCTTTCAAGGGGCAAACTTTATTTGGGCCCGGTTTGAAAGAAATTATCGCTGACATTACAGGAGGTAAGGGCCACGCCCTGCCTCAAGACAAAGCCAAAGCTAAGGCTAGACAGTCTAATTTTCGTCCCTTTCGGAATTTCAAAACAGGAGCAGCATCAACTTCCACTGCACCAAAACAGGAAGGAGCTGTTGCTCGTTACAGACAAGGCTGGAAACCTAACCAGTCCTGGAACAAGGGCAAGCAGGCCAGGAAACCTGCTGCTGCCCCAAAGACAGCATGAACCGAGGGCCCCCGATCCGGGACCGGGTCTAGTGGGGGGCAGACTCTCTCTCTTCGCCCAGGCTTGGGCAAGAGATGTTCAGGATCCCTGGGCGCTAGAGATCATATCTCAGGGATACCTTCTAGACTTCAAATTCTCTCCCCCAAGAGGGAGATTTCATCTGTCAAGGTTGTCAACAAACCAGATAAAGAAAGAAGCGTTTCTACGCTGTGTACAAGATCTGTTATTAATGGGAGTGATCCATCCGGTTCCGCGGTCGGAACAAGGACAAGGGTTTTACTCAAACCTGTTTGTGGTTCCCAAAAAAGAGGGAACTTTCAGGCCAATCTTGGATTTAAAGATCCTAAACAAATTCCTAAGAGTTCCATCGTTCAAAATGGAAACTATTCGGACAATCTTACCCATGATACAAAAGGGTCAGTACATGACCACAGTGGATTTAAAGGATGCTTACCTTCACATACCGATTCACAAAGATCATTACCGGTATCTAAGGTTTGCCTTCTTAGACAGGCATTACCAGTTTGTAGCTCTTCCATTCGGATTGGCTACGGCTCCAAGAATCTTCACAAAGGTTCTGGGTGCCCTTCTGGCGGTACTAAGACCGCGAGGAATTTCGGTAGCTCCGTACCTAGACGACATTCTGATACAAGCTTCAAGCTTTCAAACTGCCAAGTCTCATACAGAGTTAGTTCTGGCATTTCTAAGGTCGCATGGATGGAAAGTGAACGAAAAGAAGAGTTCTCTTTTTCCTCTCACAAGAGTTCCGTTCTTGGGGACTCTTATAGATTCTGTAGAAATGAAGATTTATCTGACAGAAGACAGATTAACAAAGCTTCTAAATGCATGCCGTGTCCTTCATTCCATTCAACTCCCGTCAGTAGCTCAATGCATGGAGGTGATCGGCTTAATGGTAGCAGCAATGGACATAGTTCCCTTTGCACGTCTACATCTCAGACCGCTGCAATTGTGCATGCTGAGTCAGTGGAATGGGGATTACTCAGACTTGTCCCCTACTCTGAATCTGGATCAAGAGACCAGAAACTCTCTTCTATGGTGGCTTTCTCGGCCACATCTGTCCAGGGGGATGCCATTCAGCAGGCCGGACTGGACAATTGTAACAACAGACGCCAGCCTACTAGGTTGGGGCGCTGTCTGGAATTCTCTGAAGGCTCAGGGACAATGGAATCAGGAGGAAAGTCTCCTGCCAATAAACATTCTGGAATTGAGAGCAGTTCTCCATGCCCTTCTGGCTTGGCCCCAGTTAAAAACTCGGGGGTTCATCAGGTTTCAGTCGGACAACATCACGACTGTAGCTTACATCAACCATCAAGGAGGGACAAGAAGCTCCCTAGCAATGATAGAAGTATCAAAGATAATTCGCTGGGCAGAGTCTCACTCTTGCCACCTGTCAGCAATCCACATCCCGGGAGTGGAGAACTGGGAGGCGGATTTCTTGAGTCGCCAGACTTTTCATCCGGGGGAGTGGGAACTTCATCCGGAGGTCTTTGCCCAAATACTTCGACGTTGGGGCAAACCAGAGATAGATCTCATGGCGTCTCGCCAGAACGCCAAACTTCCTCACTACGGGTCCAGATCCAGGGATCCGGGAGCGGTTCTGATAGATGCTTTGACAGCACCTTGGAACTTCGGGATGGCTTATGTGTTTCCACCCTTCCCGCTGCTTCCTCGATTGATTGCCAAAATCAAACAGGAGAGAGCATCAGTGATTCTAATAGCGCCTGCATGGCCACGCAGGACTTGGTATGCAGATCTAGTGGACATGTCATCCTGTCCGCCTTGGTCTCTACCTCTAAGACAGGACCTTCTGATACAGGGTCCATTCAAACATCAAAATCTAACTTCTCTGAAGCTGACTGCTTGGAAATTGAACGCTTGATTTTATCAAAACGTGGTTTTTCTGAGTCGGTTATTGATACCCTGATACAGGCTAGGAAGCCTGTTACCAGAAGGATTTACCATAAGATATGGCGTAAATACCTATACTGGTGCGAATCCAAAGGTTACTCCTGGAGTAAGGTTAGGATTCCTAGGATAATGTCCTTTCTACAAGAAGGTTTAGAAAAGGGTTTATCGGCTAGCTCATTAAAGGGACAGATCTCAGCTCTGTCCATCTTGTTACACAGGCGTCTGTCAGAAAATCCAGACGTCCAGGCCTTTTGTCAGGCTTTAGCTAGGATCAAGCCTGTGTTTAAAGCTGTTGCTCCGCCATGGAGTTTAAACTTAGTTCTTAACGTTTTACAGGGTGTTCCGTTTGAACCCCTTCATTCCATTGATATAAAATTGTTATCTTGGAAAGTTCTGTTTTTAATGGCTATTTCCTCGGCTCGAAGAGTCTCTGAGTTATCAGCCTTACATTGTGATTCTCCTTATCTGATCTTTCACTCAGACAAGGTAGTTCTGCGTACTAAACCTGGGTTCTTACCTAAGGTAGTCACTAACAGGAATATCAATCAAGAGATTGTTGTTCCATCCTTGTGTCCAAATCCTTCTTCAAAGAAGGAACGTCTTCTACACAATCTGGATGTAGTTCGTGCCCTCAAGTTCTACTTGCAGGCAACTAAAGATTTTCGCCAAACTTCTTCCCTGTTTGTCGTTTATTCTGGACAGAGGAGAGGTCAAAAAGCTTCTGCTACCTCTCTCTCTTTTTGGCTTCGTAGCATAATACGTTTAGCCTATGAGACTGCTGGACAGCAGCCTCCTGAAAGAATTACAGCTCATTCCACTAGAGCTGTAGCTTCCACTTGGGCCTTTAAGAATGAGGCCTCTGTTGATCAGATTTGCAAGGCTGCAACTTGGTCTTCGCTTCATACTTTTTCCAAATTTTACAAATTTGACACTTTTGCTTCTTCGGAGGCTATTTTTGGGAGAAAGGTTCTTCAGGCAGTGGTTCCTTCTGTATAATGAGCCTGCCTATCCCTCCCGTCATCCGTGTACTTTTGCTTTGGTATTGGTATCCCAGAAGTAATGATGACCCGTGGACTGATCACACATAACAGAAGAAAACTTAATTTATGCTTACCTGATAAATTCCTTTCTTCTGTTGTGTGATCAGTCCACGGCCCGCCCTGTTTTAAGGCAGGTAAATATCTTTTAAATTATACTCCAGTCACCACTTCACCCTTGGTTTCTCCTTTCTCGTTGATTCTTGGTCGAATGACTGGGAGTGACGTAGGGGGGAGGAGCTATATGCAGCTCTGCTGGGTGAATCCTCTTGCATTTCCTGTTGGGGAGGAGTTATATCCCAGAAGTAATGATGACCCGTGGACTGATCACACAACAGAAGAAAGGAATTTATCAGGTAAGCATAAATTAAGTTTTATGCTAACCTGATAAATTCATTTCTTTCAGGGTGGTGTTTTTTTCTTACACACATCTTTTTTCCCTTCTTCTATTTCTTTGCTCTTGGTTCTTCTCCTATATCTTTGCTTGTCTTTATGTCAGAGTGAGTTTACAGTGAGGTGGGAGGGGTTTTATATAGTTTATTTGATTTTTTTTTAGCACATCTTTTTTCCCTGATCCTTTTATGCTCTTATTCCTTTTTTTTTACCTCACTTGCTTGGCTATACATTAGACTGAGGTATGTGGGAGGGGTTTTGTAGAGCTCTTTGGGTTTGGGAATCTTTCCCTCCTCCTAGTGGTAGAGAAGAGTAATTCCCATGAGTAATGGATCATGGACTCTCACCACCATGAAAGAAATGAATTTATCAGGTAAGCATAAATTATGTTTTTACTATTTTCTTCTTTAAATGGTGAATTTTTTGGAGTTTCATTTGCAAGATTGTTTCTGCATTCTTTGTTACTCAGAACTCTAGGTTTTTTTTCATGGACCTACATGGAAAAGAGATCTTAAAGGGATAGGAAAGTCAAAATTAAACTTGCCTGATTTATATAGAGCATATAATTTTAAGACACTATTAAATTCACTTCTATTTTCAAATGTGCTTCGTTCTCTTAGTATCCCTTGTTGAAAATGAATACGCACATATCATACACCAGTGGGAGCTGCTGCTAATTGGGGCGTGCACACATTTGTCTCTTGTGATTGGCTAACTAGATGTGTTAAGCTAGCTGCCCAGTAGTGCATTGCTGTTCTTTCAGCAATGGATAACAAGAGAATGAATCAAATTTGATAATAGAAGTAAATTGGAAAGATGTTTAAAATTGTATGTTCTATCTGAATCATAAAAGATAATTTATGGGTTTACTATCCCTTTATATTAAGTATTATCTGCGTGTCAGAAATGTTATCAGGAAGAGTAATTTACCTTTTATTTTATTATTCTGGTCCCATAATATGTCAAAATAATTCAGAATTATCTATGACTGGTTAGATTTACTATGTGATTGTGTTGTCATATACATTGAAGAAGAAATATCCTGCTAGGGCTTCATCCAAGGCTTGGTATTGAGAAACCTCAGTTGTGTAACTTTGCAAGCCAGATAGCTGGTCTTCATTTCATACTTGCACACATTTTTATTTTTATTTTATTTTATTCATAAGTTTAAAATTAGCAAACGTTTAAGTCAGTAACATTTCCTCTTCCAGAGTAACATACAATTTTGGACTTCACATAATCTTTGAGTTAAACCATTTCCATCTAAAGGGGAGGAGAGTCCACGGCTTCATTCATTACTATTGGGAATTAAGAACCTGGCCACCATGAGGAGGCAAAGACACCTCAGCCAAAGGCTTAAATACCTCCCCCACTTCTCCCAGTCATTTTTTGCCTTTCGTCACAGGAGGATGGCAGAGGAGTGCCAGAGTTCGGAGTAGTCCTGTCAGCCTCTCCGTGAGGGCCTGGGCAAAAGTTAGAGTCCGGAGATGCAGGAAGAGTCTTTCTGCAAAACCGTCTCGACTCATATTAACAGCTCCATAAGCAATCAGCGTTGACGAATTTCGCTGCCTGCTTTCTTCTCTCAAGTCCATGTCAGGAGGGACGCTACTAACCTGTCACACTTGAAGGGCCATGTTCCTGTTCAACGGCGTAGATTCTGGTAAGATCGTTTCATTTTTTATTAATGATGTTAACATAGAAGACAGGGTCACAGTGTGGCACCTTTTTATCTTTACAGAATCATGGGTTAATATTTCTAGAAGGGGGATTATTGAACAGGGGGGGTTTATACATGATTGTTTATTGTGTCATTGCTGCGTTATGTGCGAGATGGGGCTCTGGCAATGTGTGGAACTTTCAGGTTACTTGCGGGAATTCTACACGGCCATTTTTGGCGTGCTTTTCCCTAGTGCAGGGGCGGTCCTGCCAGGCATTCCACGTGACTGGGTGTGTCTATCCTTCTTTGTTGATCTGTGGTGCAGGAGACATAGCGGTTTCTGTAGTCCGGGTCCTAGAAGGTGGTATAAAGGTGCCTTTTTGTAAACTAAGTTAGTCTACCCATAAGCGCAAGCGATGGAGTACTCTCATGCGTTAGAGGGCTCTTCCTCCTTAACAAAGTCTCATTCCTGTGTTTATTGTGAGGAGGTTCTGGTAGACCAGCTTGCTCAACTATGTTCCACATGACCTGATAAAGTTACAACATCTAAATGTAAACGGATGTCTGGTACTACTGAGCCGTCCACCTCTGAGGGCTCTTCGTCCCGGGAGGTGCGTTCCCTACATTCATCTCTGATTGCACATGCAGCGCCCCGGGGTCCAACCGTTACTCCTTCGGGAGAGATTCGTTGGCCGTCAGACTTTGCGGACCAACTTGAATCCGCGGTTTCGAAAGTGATCCATGCCTTACCACGTTCTGCTAAGCGCAAGCGTAGGGTTCATCATAGCGGCTTTGTCATCGCCGATGGTAGATCCAGAGGCTCTATATGATGACGAGGCCCACTCCGACTCTTCGGAGGAGGCCCCTTCTGGGTCGGAGTCCGTGTCATCTAAACCTCGGCGGCAGAGGAGCCTGGTTATAGGTTTAGGATGGAGAATTTGCGCTTTCTGCTATGGCAGGTGCTTGCTACTCTGGAGGTTCCGGAACCTAAGATACCTGCGATTCCTAAGCTTGACAAGGTATACGAGGACAGGGTAGTACCTCCAGTCTTTCCCGGTTCCTGTTAAGATGGCTAATATTATTAAGAACGAATGGAAGTGATTAGGTTCTTACTTTTCCCCTTCTTCCTTTAAGAAACTGTTCCCCGTTCCGGACTCTCAGCTTGAGCTGTGGGGGACCATCCCATAGTTAGTCGTTTAAAGAGCCCATGGATAAAAAGCTGGAAAACATGTTGAGAAAGATGTTTCAGCACACTAGGTTTGTTTTTCAGCCAGCAGCAGCCATTGCGGCGGTCGCCGGAGCTGCGACATATTGGTGCGAATCCCTGTGGGAAATGGTCAAAGGGGAGACATCCATCGACGAGATACAGAAAAAGATGAAGGCGCGGAAGGTCGCCAATTCTTTCATCTGTGATGCCAATATGCAGATTATTCGTCTGAATGCTAAGGTGTCAGGTTTTTCTGTTTTAGCATGGGCTCTGTGGCTAAAATCTTGGTCTGCGGACATGACCTCCAAGTTGAGGCTGTTGTTCCTCCCTTTTCAAGGAAAGATCCTGTTTGGTCCAGGATTAGATTTGATCATATCCACGGTTACGGGAGGCAAGGGAGCTTTCTTACCGCAGGATAAGAAGGCTAAGCCCAAGGGATCTACTTTTCGTCCCTTTCGTGCGGACAAGGCCCAGCACCAGCAACCCGCCGCGAAAGCGGACCAGTCCATAGGATGTTGGAAGCCGGCTCAATCTTGGAACAAGTCTAAGCAGAGCAAGAAGCCCGCTGAGAATAAATCGTCATGAAGGGGCGGCCCCCTACTGGTCTCCAGATCTCGTAGGGGGCAGATTATCTCAATTCTCAGAAGCTTGGTTGCAGGACGTTCAGGACCCCTGGGTTCTATAAGATGTCTCCCAGGGTTACAGGATAGGGTTCAGATCCCATCCGCCTGAGGGCAGATTCCTCCTATCAAACCTGTCTTCAAGACCAGAGAAGAGAGAGGCCTTTCTAGGGTGTGTGAGAGATCTCACCTCTCTCAGGGTTATCGTACCAGTACCCCTAGCAGAAAGGGTTCTAGGGTACTATTCCAACCTTTTTTGTGGTTCCAAAGAAGGAGGGCACGTTCCGCCCGATTCTGGACCTAAAGTGTTTAACCTCTTAAGGACATATGACGGAATTTTTCCGTCATAAAACAATTGAGTAAACTGAAAGCTGTGTCCTTAAAGGGTTAAACAAGTTTCTGAGTGTTCCATCAGGTCAATTCTGCCCCTAGTTCAAGAGGGACAGTTCATGACAACTGTAGATTTGAAGGACGCTTACCTTCATGTGCCAATTCACATCATTTCAGGTTCCTAAGATTTGCATTTCTGGAGAAACACTTCCAGTTTGTGGCCCTTCCTTTTGGTCTGGCGACGGCCCCGAGAGTCTTCACGAAGGTTCTGGGGGCACTACTTGCAGTGGCCAGATCCAGGGGCATTGCGGTGGTGCCTTACCTGGACGACATCCAAGTTCAGGCGCCGTCGTTCAGCCTCGCAGAGGATCATTTGAGGGCTCTTCTTTTGCTACTCCAATCTCACGGTTGGAAGATCAACTCAGGAAATCCCTGGTTCCCAGCAACAGGGTTGAGTTCCTGTACATGATAATAGACTCAATGTCCATGAATATATTTCTCACAGATCAGCGGTGCAGGAAGCTGGAGTCCACCTGTCTTGCCCTTCAGTCCTCCGCAAGCCCGTTGGTGGCTCAATGTATGGAGGGGATAGGTCTCATGGTGTCAAGCATAGATGTCATCCCATTCGCCAGGTTCCATCTCAGACCTCTTCAGTTGTGCATGTTGAGACAGTGGAACGGCAATCATTCAGATCTATCACAGCTGATATCCATGGATGCTCGGACTCGGAACTTCCTCTCTTGGTGGATCCGTCCGGAGCAACTGTCCATGGGGATATCCTTCTTGAGGCCGTCCTGGGAGATTGTGACCACGGACTCCAGTCTGACAGGATGGGGAGCTGTGTGGGGTGCCAGAATGGCACAAGGAACGTGGCCCAGGGAGGAGTCTCTCCTTCCAATCAACATCCTGGAACTACGAGCAATCTACAATGCTCTTAAGACATGGCCTTCTCTGGGTCGGTCAGTTTCATCAGATTCCAGACCGACAACATTACTTCGTTGGCTTACATCAACCATCGGGGGGACGAGGAGCCTTCTCGCGATGAGGGAGGTGTATCGGATTTTAGAGTGGGTGGAGTCCCACGACTGCTCGCTCTCAGCGATTCACATTCCTGGTGTGGACAACTGGGAAGCAGATTTTCTCAGCAGACAATCCTTCCGTCCGGGGTCTATTCACCCTGAGGTGTTTGCGGAGATTTGTCACAGATGGGGAATGCTGGAGATATATCTCATGATGTCCTGGCTCAATTGCAACCTTCCTCGATACGGGTCGGGGTCCAGGGATCCCCAGGCAGAGCTGATAGATGCCTTAGTGGTTCCTTGGGGATTCAGCCTAGCTTACATTTTTCCACCGCTTCTACCTCGTGTAGTGGCACGCGTCAAACAGGAGCGGGCCCCGGCCATTCTGATTGCTCCATCGTGGCCGCGGAGGACGTGGTTTGCGGATCTGGTGGGGATGTCGTCCTCTCCGCCGTGGAGTTTAACCTGTCACAGGGATCTGCTGGGCCCCTTTCAACATCGAAATCTAGATTATCTGAGGCTGACTGCGTGGAGATTGAACGCCTAGTCTTGGCCAAGAGAGGCTTTTCCAAAGTGTGATTGATACTCTAATTCAGGCAAGGAAGCCAGTCACTTGTCGCATCTACCATAAGGTGTGGAGGACCTACTTGTCCTGGTGTGAGAAGCATGGATATCCATGGCATAAGGTGAAGGTATCCAGGATTCTGGCCTTTCTCCAAGATGGTTTGGAGAAAGGTCTTGCTGCTAGTTCCTTAAGGGTACAGATTTTGGCATTATCAGTCTTGTTACATAGGAGACTCGCTGTGCTTCCTGACATCAAGTCTTTTGTTCAGGCTCTGTCTAGAATCGGGCCTGTCTTTAAACAGTCGGCTCCGCTTTGGAGCTTAAACTTAGTCCTTAGGGTTTTGCAGAGGGTCCCGTTTGAACCAATGTATTCTTTGGACATTAAAATTCTGTCCTGGAAGGTTATTTTCCTGTTGGCTATTGCATCGGCACGAGAGTATCTGAGCTAGCTGCCTTGCAAAGTGATCCTCCTTATCTGGTGTTTCATGCGGATAAGGCTGTGCTTCACACTGGGTTGGGGTTTCTCCCCAAGGTGATGTCTAACCGTAACATCAATCAGGAAACAGTTGTTCCTTCTTTGTGTCCTAACCCTTCTTCTTCTTCAAAGGAGAGGTTTCTTCATAACTTGGATGTGGTTCGTGCCTTGAAGTTCTATCTTCAGGCTACAAAGGATTTCAGACAGTCTACATCTCTTTTTGTGGTGTATTCTGGGAAGCGCAAGGGGCAGAGGGCCTCTGTTACTTCTTTATCTTTTTGGCTGAGGAGCTTGATTCGCTTGGCTTACGAGACAGCGGGACATAAGCCTCCTCAGAGGCTCAGGGCTCATTCAGCTAGAGCTGTGGCTTCGTCTTGGGCCTTCAAGAATGAGGCCTCTATGGAGCAGATTTGTAAGGCGGCTACCTGGTCCTCCTTACACACTTTTACAAAGTTTTACAAATTTGACGTTTCTGCTTCTGCGGAAGCTGTTTTTGGGAGAAAGGTTTTGCAGGCTGTGGTGCTCTCTGATTAGGGTCAGCCTTTTACCCTCCCGGTTTCATTCAGTGTCCTCTAGAGCTTGGGTATACGTTCCCAATAGTAATGAATGAAGCCGTGGACTCTCCTCCCCTTTAGATGGAAAACATAAATTATGCTTACCTGATAATTTCATTTCCATCGAGGGGAGGAGATTCCACGGCTCCCGCCCGTTCTCCGTGGGGCGGACCTAAATTTCATCATCTTCTGGCACCTTTTATAGCCTGATATTTCTCCTACTGTTCCTGGTTTCCTCAGCAGAATGACTGGGGGATGAGTGAAGTGGGGGAGGTATTTAAGCCTTTGGCTGGGGTGTCTTTGCCTCCTCCTCGTGGCTAGGTTCTTAATTCCCAATAGTAATGAATGAAGCCGTGGACTCTCCTCCCCTCGATGGAAATGAAATTATAAGGTAAGCATAATTTATGTTTTGTAAAGGGCAAACTTTAATCAAAGTGATGGTAAATCTTAGCGTTTCAAAAATGCTAGGATTTACCAGCACTAAAAATAAATGGGACCATAAGTCATGCATGTTAATAAAGGTATGTTAAAAGTACCTTTTCTTTACCGCGGCCTCCTTGCTGGACTATGCAGCTCTGGCCACCCATGGCATAAGTTTTCTTTTTTTTTTCTTTTCCCAATGGTAATGTTTCCACCTCTCAGCCAATAGTGGTTCTAGCCGCACCACACTATGCTGAAGACCCTATTTATTTTTAGTACTGGGAAATCCTAGCATTTCACAAATGCTTGGATTTTCCACCACTTTAACTGTTTGCTCTAATAATTAGAATGACCAATATGTAGTGTTGAGATTTCACAGAAATATGTTCTTACAGGATATGATGATGTGAAACCTTCACTTGTCTCAAAGATTGTTATTGGAGAAGACCCGTATGTTTTTGATGTTCAGAAGATTGATCAAGATGAAAATCAAGCAAATAATGAAGGTGAATAATTAAACAAAACTATATATAAAAATGTTTAGTGACAACACTATAACAAAATCTTTTTTTTTACAATTAAAGGGACAGTAGACACTAATTTCCTTTTTAATATAAGGAGTGTCCATGGCATCATTCCTTACTGTTAGGAGAAACCGAACCTGGCCACCAGGAGGAGGCAAAGACACCCCAGCCAAAGGCTTAAATACTTCTCCCACTTCCCCCACCCCCCAGTCATTCTTTGCCTTTAATCACAGGAGGATGGCAGAGAAGTGTCAGAAGATTTCGAAGTAGTTCCTTAGGAAGGGTATCTGCCCTTCGATATGGGACTGGAGTTTTAAGTAGTCTTGTCAGCCTCTCAGTGAGAGTCTGCGAACCCATCCAGACTGCCTGCTAACAGCTCCTAAGCAATCAGTGCTGATGAGTTTCACTGCCTGCTTGTTTTCTCACTCAAGTCCATGTCAGGAGCGATGCTACAAGACTGTCACACTTGAGAGGCTGTGTTTCTGTTCCACAGCATGGATTATGGTAAGATCGTTTCCATTTTTACATATGTTGAAAATGCTAGAAGGCAGGGTCACAGTGTCGCTCCTTTTATCTTAATAGAATCATGGGTTAATATCTCCTGAGGGGGATTATTGAACAGTGGGGATTAATCAAATGTGATGCTTTGATTTTATGCTGCTTTATGTGTGAGATTTATTGGGCTCATAGACTGTTTATGTGGCTGGAACGCACATGTTTTTACTTTCACTTTGAGTGCTGCGCAGCTTGTCGGTTGGCGCGCTTTTTCTCATAGCTGGGGTGGACCAGCCTTGCGCACCATGTGACCGGGTGTGGTCTCGCTTTCATTTCCTCTTTCCTGACCAAGCTGGCTGTCGGAGAATACGCTATTTCTCTGTATTGTCTGGGTCTAGGAGTTGGTGAGTGCCCCAGCCATTGGGAGTATAAAGGTGCCGTTTTTGAGAATTAAAGATTGTTTATTTTCTGTTTCCTGCTGTCATTAGCTTAACCTATGGAGGATTCTGATATATTAGAGGGTACTCCCTCTATTCCAATTAGTAATACCTGTTTATATTGTGAGGAGGCTTTGGTATGCCCGCCTTCTCAATTATGTTCCACATGCCTTGACAATGTTAATCGGTCAAAAGAACGTTAACCCTTTTAGTACCACTCCAGATTTTACTGCGCAGTTAAAAACGGCGGTGTCTGAGGCCCTCAGTGCTTTACCTCGCCCTGCTTAACGCAAGCGAATGGTTAAACATAGCTCTCCTGCCCCGGGGTCATCGTGTAATTTATTGGATTTAACTGCTCTGTCTCAGTATCCGAGGATGAGTTGCACTCTGAGGCTTCAGAGGATGAACTTTCTGGGACGGAGTCTGCTGCCTCTAAGCTTCCTGCTGCGAAGGAACCAGCCTTTAGATTTAAGATTGAACACTTACGTTTTCTTCTAAAGGAAGTACTGTTTACATTTAGAGGTTCCAGAGGCCAAGCTGCCTGATGAACTTTTGATTCCTAAATAAGACAGAGTTTACGAGGACAGGGTAGTGCCTTTAACTTTTCCTGTGCCTATAAAGATGGTGAACATTATTAAGAACAAATGGGACAGAATTGGATCTTCCTTTTCCCCTTCATCTTCTTTTAAGAAATTATTTCCGGTCCCGGACACTCAATTGGAGTTGTGGGGTTCCATCCCTAAGGTGGATGGCGCGATCTCCACGCTTGCCAAAGCACTACTATCCTGCTTGAGGATAGCTCATCATTCAGAGAGCCGATGGATAAAAAGATGGAAACTCTTATAAGAAAGATGTTTCAACATACGGGATATGTGTTTCAACCAGCAGCTGCTGTTTCTGCGGTTGCTGAAGCAGCTACCTACTGGTGCGACTCCTTATCGGAATTAATTAATAACGTTATCCAGGAAAGAATTAAGGCCTTGAGAATTGCTAATTCTTTTGTCTGTGATGCAAACATGCAGATTATTCGCCTAAATGCTAAGGCTTCTTGACTTTCGGTTCAGGCCTGTCGGGGCTCTGGCTGAGGTCCTTGTTTGCGGATATGACTTCTTAGTCCAGATTTCTTTCCCTCCCCTTTAAGAGAGAGATTTTATTTGGTCCAGGCCTGGACTCCATTATCCCTACAGGGAGCAAGGGTGCCTCCCTACCGCAAGATAAAAAGAGCAAGTCTAAGGGACAGGTTTCTAATTTTCGTTCCTTTTGTTCTGATAAATCCCAATGACAGCAGTCTTCCGCTAAGCCCGAGCAAACCAAGAGTACTTGGAAGCTTGCTCAGTCCTGGAATAAGTCCAAGCAGAGCAAGAAGCCCGCCAAGACTAAATCGGCATGAAGGGGCGGCCCCCGATCCGGCTCTTAATCGTGTAGGGGGGCAGACTGACGCTCTTTTCAGACGCTTGGTTCAGGGACATGCAGGATCCATGGGTCCTGAAGGTCATAGGTCAGGGATACAAAATAGGTTTCAAGTCTCATCCACCCAAGGGCAGATTTCTCCTCTCAATCTTGTCTTCCAGACCAGAAAAGAGAGAAGCCTTTCTGGGGTGCGTGCAGGATCTGTCCTCCTTAGGAGTAATTGTCCCGGTGCCTATCGCAGAAAGAGGTTTGGGATACTATTCAAACCTTTTCGTGGTCCCAAAGAAGGAGGGGACTTTCAGTCCGATTTTGGACCTAAAGTGCTTAAACAAATTTCTAAATGTCCCCTCGTTCAAAATGGAGACAATAAGGTCCATCCTTCCCTTAGTTTAGGAAGGACAGTTCATGACCACTATATAGATTTGAAGGATGCTTACCTTCACGTTCCAATCCCCAAGGACCACTTCCAGTTCCTAAGGTTTGCGTTCCTGGACCAGCACTTCCAGTTCATTGCACTTCTGTTTGGTCTAGCTACTGCCCCAAGAATTTTTATGAAGGTTCTAGGGGCTCTTCTAGCCGTTGCCAGAACCCGGGGTATAGCAGTAGCTCCCTACTTGGATGATATTCTGGTACAACCACTATCTTTTCGTCTGGCGGAGGACCATTCAGAATCTCTTCTCTATCTTCTTCGATCTCATAGATAGAAGATAAACCTAGAAAACAGTTCTCTTATCCCAAGTACCAGGGTGTAATTCCTGGGTACTATAATAGGCTCCATATCCATGAGGATATTTCTAACAGACCAGAGACGTTGCAAGCTAGCTTCGGCATGTCTTGCCCTCCGGACCTCCTTAAGGCCCTCTGTGGCTCAGTGTATGGAGGTGATTGGTCTCATGGTGTCCAGCATGTACATGATTCCCTTTGCCAGGTTCCGTCTTCGACCGTTGCAACTGTGCATGCTGAGGCAGTGGAACGGCGATCATTCGGATCTGTCTCAACAGAATTCTCTGGAAAACCGCTCAAGAGAATCGCTCTCTTGGTGGCTCTGTCCAGATCATCTGTCCCGAGGGACATCCTTCTTAAGACCATCCTGGGAGATTGTGACTACAGACGCAAGCTTATCAGGATGGGAAGCTGTTTGGGGTACCAAGAAGGCACAAGGCCTAGGGATTCAGGAGGAATGCTCCCTCCTGATCAACATTCTGGAACTTCAGACAATCTTCAATGCTCTGAAGGCTTGGCCCCTTTTGGGTTTGTCCCAGTTTATCAGATTCCAATTAGACAATATAACGTTGGTGGCTTACATCAAGCATCAGGGTGGAATGAGAAGCTCCCTAGCAATGAGGGAAGCGTTTCAGATTCTGGAGTGGGCAGAGGCCCACAGCTGTTTGCTGTCAGCGATCCACATTCCGGGTGTGGACAACTGGGAAGCGAATTTTCTCAGCAGACAATCCTTTCATCCGGGGGAATCGTCTCTCCATCCCGAAGTGTTTGCAGAGATATGCAATAGGTGGGGGACACCGGAGATAGATCTCATGGGGTCCTGTCTATGGGGTCCAAGCTACCCAGATATAGGTCGAGGTCCAGGGATCCTCAGGCGGAGTTAATAGATGCATTAGCAGTGCCTTGGACGTTCAGTCTAATTTACCTTTTCCCGACGTTACCACTCCTTCCTCGGGTAGTGGCCCGCATCAAGCAGGAGCAGGCATCAGTGATACTGATTGCTCGATCGTGGCCGCGAAGGACGTGGTTCGCGGATCTGGTGGGGATGTCATCATCTCCTCCGTGGAAGTTACCTTGTCACAGGGATCTGCTGGAACAAGGTCCTTTTGTTCATCAAAATCTAGATTCTCTGAGGCTGACTGCGTGGAGATTGAACGCTTAGTCCTAGCCAAGAGAGGTTTTGCTGAGAGAGTTATTGATACTCTCATTCAAGCTCGTAAGCCGTTTACTTGTCGCATCTATCATAAGGTGTGGAGAGCCTACTTATTCTGGTGTGAAGAGTGTGTTTTTTCCTGGCATAAAATTAAGGTTGCAAGGATCCTATTGTTTCTTCAGGATGGACTGGAGAAGGGCCTTTCTGCCAGTTCCCTGAGGGGACAGATTTTGGCCCTGTCTGTTTTACTGCACAAGAGGCTCTCGGAGTTTCCAGATATACAATCCTTTGTTAAGGCTCTGACTAGGATCAGACCTGTGTTTAGATCTTAGGCTCCTACTTGGAGTCTAAATCTTGTTCTTAAGGTTTTGTAAAAGGCTCCGTTTGAGCCTATGCATGAAGTTGACATTGAATTGTTGTCCTGGGAGGTTCTTTTTCTACTGGCCATTGCTTCTGCGCGCAGAGTATCTGAGATTGCTGCCTTGCAATGTGAGCCTCCTTAACTGGTGTTCCATTCTGATAAGGCTGTCCTATGTACTAAGGTTTTCTTCCAAGGTTGTTTCAGACCTCAACATCAATCAAGAGATTGTGGTTCTTTCCTTGTGTCCCAATCTTTCTTCTTCAAAGGAATGTTTGCTTCATAATTTGGACGTGGTTCGCGCCTTGAAGTTCTACCTTCAGGCTACTAAGGATTTTAGACAAACTTCTTCCTTGTTTGTTCTTTATTCCGGGAAGCGTAAGCGTCAGAAGGTTTTTTTCGACTTCCTTATCTTTTTGGTTAAGGAGTGTTATCAGCTTTGCTTATGAGACAGCGAGACATAAACCTCCTCAGAGGATTACGGCTCATTCTACTAGAGCAGTGGCTTCTTGGGCCTTTAAGACCAAGGCCTTAATGGATTAGATTTGTAAGGTGGCTACCTGGTCCTCCTAACATACTTTTTCTAAATTTTACAAGTTTGATGTTTTTGTTTTGGCTGAAGCAGCTTTCGGAAGACAGGTTTTGCAGGCTGTGGTGCCCTCAGATTAGGGTCCGCCTCTCTTTTTGTCCCTTCCTGTTATCATTCAGTGTCCTCTAGAGCTTGGGTATAGTTTTCCCAACAGTAAGGAATGATGCCGTGGACTCTCCTTATATTAAGAAGGAAAACATAAATTATGCTTACCAGATAATTTAATTTCCTTCTGTATAAGGAGAGTCCACAACCCCCGCCCGTGTTCCCGATGGGCGGCCCTCTAAATTATATTTTTCATCTGCCACCTTTTATACTCTGATATTTCTCCTACTGTTCCTTGTTCCCTCAGCAGAATGACTGGGGGAAGTGTGAGAGGTATTTAAGCCTTTGGCTGGGTGTCTTTGCCTCCTCCTGGTGGCCAGGTTCAGTATTTCCCAACAGTAAGGAATGATGCTGTGGACTCTCCTTAAACAGAAGGAAATGAAATTATCTGGTAAGCATTATTTGTTTTTCATTTAACTGCATATAATAGACACTATATCAAGAATAAGATGCACAGATACTGATCTAAAAATCCAGTATAAAACTGTTTAAAAACTTAATTAGAAGCTCCCAGTTTAGCTCTGTTAAAAAAATTAGCTGGAACACCCACTGCAAGTGGGAAAAACAGACCCTCCCCTCTCCCCTTTCCTTTGCATATGAAAAGACCCTTTACACTAACAGAAGCAAGCTGGAGTAGCTATACGTCGGTATTCTCAAAAAGTTTTGGGGCGTGGTTAGAAGTCTGAAAATCAGAGCAATGTTATTAAAAAATAAACAAAACTATACACTTAAAAAAAAAAAAAAACCCTGTATAAGCTATATAAATGGATCATCTACAAAACATTTATGCAAAGAAAAATCTAGTGTATAATGTCTCTTTAAGCATGTTGTTTTTGCTGTGAACTTTTATTATAACTTTCATTCTAGTGTAAATTGCGATTGCGCTTAAGCAGTAGCGTTTACTTTCAACTTGTAATACGAACAGAAAACCTGACTCGTGAAAACACCCACGATAAACCCCTTTTGTTAACGCTCCACTCATAATTTGGGCCTTAGTGGACACACCACTTAATTTTAATAACCACCTGGGTAAAATTTAAGCCAATATTAACCTAAATTTACTAACTTTTTTTTAATGGTTGTTGCACAATTTATCTTTAAATGGACAGGCTAGTCAAAGTTAAAATAACATGATTCAGATAGGGCATGCAACTTTCCATTTTACTTTTATCATGAAATATGCTTTGTTCTTTTGGTGTTCTTTGTTGAAAGCTAAACTTAAGAAGGCTCATGCTAATTTCTAAGCCCTTGAAGACTGCTTTATATCTCAGGGCATTTTGACATTTTGTTTACAGCTAGACAGTGCTAGTTCATGTGTTCCATATAGATAACATTGTGCTCAATCCCGTGGAGTTATGAGTCAGCGCTGATTGGCTAAAATGCAAGTCTGTCAAAAGAACTATAATAAGGGGACAGTCTGCAGAGACTTAGATACCAGCTAATCACAGAGGTAAAAAGTATATTAATATAACTGTGTTGGTTATGCAAAACTGGGGAATGGGTAATAAAGGGATTATCTATCTTTTAAATAAAAATTCTGGAGTAGACTGTCCCTTTAAATTATTTTTTGTTAAATTATGCAATAAATCTGTGCTTTAGATAGCTTACGTAATATGTAAATAACAGAAAACTTTATAATATTGCAAACTATTACCACCCTCACACGTCTACTTCATATTGCCACCTGGCTTGCAAAATTTTCTGTTGAGAACATTGTTACTCCAATTTGTAACTTATATAAATATAAAGAAAGGGAGAGAAAAAAAAGAAATCTTTCTTAATTGTTTCACACCTATCTTTATTATATGTTATTTTTTTTAATATAAGAAAGTAAATCAGATCATCAACAATATAATAACTGGAATAGGGAAATGACGGGGTGTATTTCTTGTGATTTAAAATGTACACAAAACCTTGGCTCACAAATCTTATAATTGATCAACTGCAAAAGTCAGCCACGTACCCCTTGGCCTAGCTATGTCCACAACAACAATCCCATTTATCTGTTTAAAATTAAAATGCAATGTGGCACATGCATATTATTATAACACTTCATTTAGACACCATATTTTCAATAAAGCCACAGTTCTTAGTGTAGAAATTGCAAAATAGCAAGCCTGTGGCTCATGAGGGATCGATCCAGTGGCTACTCATGTCCTGTGCTTGAGCTTCAATGTATGGAACATATGGAATAAAAGTTCATTTTAATCTTCATTTTTCGGTGCTACATGCCGCTTGTTTGTTGCTTTCTGCACTTGTATTGCCGGTAGAGCAGGTTCAGCACAAAGTCAATTTGGACTTTCTATGGCAATCCTTATATTGTTTGGGGATTGTTCAAACTGTCTGTTCTCAGTGATGTCATCAGATGCCATGGAAGCCTGAAAGAGGGTTGTGGATGTTACTGCCATATGTTACTATCTCATCTCATGTTAGCTGTTTGAGTGAGGTGGATTGACCCAAAAATTTAAAATTCCACGGCTTTCTCTCTACTCTGTACACGTTTTTTTATACAGCAATTTGCCTGCACAGCGGCTTGTGGAGCAAGTATCCATAGTGTGAGTACTACATTTTCTCCCTTTTTTGATGTATCAAGGGCTGATGATTTATTTGCATAATAATTGAGCTGTTTATGAACAGAGTTTAGAGTTTGGATAGGCCTACTATCAGCAGGGTGGGATATTTTTCTGCTGTTTGACTAATAAACAGTAGCAGCATAAGGGGCTGACACATGGGAATCTGAAGGACAGCCAGAGGGGGAAAATGCCACCCTGTAGTTTTGCTCCTTATATTCAAGCATAAGCACTCACTTGAGTAAGTCTTTCATCAGATCGACAGAGTCCATGAGTCATCTTGTGTGGGAATTCCCCTCTTGACCACTAGTAGGAGGCAAATACCCTAACACCCCAGAGCTTTAAATCCCTTCCACTTCCCTTGATACTCAGTCATTTTCTTTGCCTCCTTGATGAAGTGAGGTAAAAGTTGAAGTGCAGATCTACTCATCGTTGAGAGAGGTTCCCTAACCATTCTGAGTAAGTACTTTGATGTTCTTTCCGCAGTGGAAGTATTTCCTGTTCCAGACCGTGCTACAGAGATTATTGCAAGGTGGGAAAAGCCTGATATTTCTTTTTTCCCCTTCTCCAATTTTTAAGAAGATGTTTCCAATAGCCGATTCTATTAAGGAGTCTTGGCAGACAGTTCCCAATGTAGAAGGAGCAGTTTCCACTTTGGCTAAGAGAACCACTATTCCCATAGAGGATAGTTGTTCTTTTGAGGATCCTATGGATAAGAAGTTGGAGGCGTTATTTAAAAAAAATGTATGTTCACCAGGGTTTGCAATGGCAGCCTGCGGTGTGTATTGCTACTGTTAGTAGCACGGCAGCTTACTGGTTTGATGCGTTGTCTGATTCTATTCAGACTGATACTCCTCTTGAAGAGATTCAGGATAGGATCAGGGCTTTGAAGTTGGCCAATTCCTTTATCACGGATGCTTCCTTACAGGTCATCAAGTTGGGAGCAAAGATCTCTGGCTTTGCTGTTCTGGCACGCAGAGCCTTGTGGTAGAAGTCTTGGTCTGCGGATGTGTCATCTAAGTCTAAGCTTTTGTCAATTCCTTACAAGGGTAAGACCTTGTTTGGGCCTGGTTTGGCTGAAATTATTTCAGATATTATGGGTGGAAAGGGTCATTCTCTCCCTCAGGTTAAGAGAAATAAGCAGAAAGGACGTCAGAGTAATTTTCGTTCCTTTCAAAACTTTTCAGGTAAGCCTTCCCCCTCCTTTTCCAAGCAGGTACAGTCCAAGTCCTCCTTGAAGTCCAATCAGTCTTGGAACAAGGGGAAGCAATCTAAGAAGCCTGTTACTGACTCAAAGTCAGCATGAAGGGTCTGCCCCCGATCCGGGAGCGGATCTTGTAGGGGGCAGACTTTATACTTTTTCACTCAAGCCTGGGTTCAGGATGTTCCGGATCCCTGGGCGGTGGACATCGTTTCCCAAGGATACAAATTAGAGTTCAAAACCTTTCCACCCAGGGGCAGGTTCCTTCTCTCAAGATTATCTGTAGACCAGATAAAGAGAGAGGCGTTCTTACGTTGTGTCAAGGATCTTTCTGACAGTTCCTGTTCCAGTACAGGAGCAGGGTCTGGGATTCTGTTCCAATCTGTTCGTAGTTCCCAAAAAGGAGGGAACTTTCAGACCTATTTTAGATCTCAAGAGCGTAAACAAGTTCCTCAGAGATCCGTCTTTCAAGATGGACACTATTCGTTCCATTCTTACTTTGGTTCAGGAGGGTCAGTTTATGACCACAGTGGATTTACAGGATGCGTATCTGCATATTCCCATCCACAGGGACCATCACAAGTTTTTGAAGTTTGCGTTCCTAGACAGACACTTTCAGTTTGTGGCTCTTCCATTCGGTCTTGCAACAACTCCCAGAATTTTCTCAAAGGTCCTGGGAGCATTGTTGGCGGTGCTCCGGTTGCGGGGTGTTGCAGTGATGCCTTATCTGGACGACATTCTTGTTCAGGCGCCATCTTTTCAACTAGCAAACTCCCACACAAAGTTGTTGTTGTCTTTTCTGCACTCCCACGGATTGAAGGTGAATTTAGGAAAAAGTTCCTTGATTCCAGCTACAAGGGTGGTGTTCTTGGGAATAATAATAGATTCTCTAGCAATGAAGATTTTTCTGAAAGAAGCCAGAAGAACAAAGATCTTCAACTCTTGTCTTTCTCTTCAGGCCTCTCCTCGGCCATCAGTGGCTCAGTGTATGATGGTTATTGGTCTTATGGTGTCAGCTATGGATATCATTCCATTTGCTCGGTTCCATCTCAGGCCGCTGCAATTATGCATGCTCAGGCAATGGAGCGGGGATTATGCGGATCTGTCTCCGCAAATTGTTCTGGATCAGGCAACAAGAGATTGTCTTCCGTGGTGGTTGTTTCAAGATCTTCTCTCCCAGGGAACCTGCCTTTGCCGGCTTACCTGGTTGATCATGACAACGGATGCCAGTCTGCTAGGATGGGGAGCTGTCTGGGGCCCATTAAAGGCTCAGGGTTTATGGACTCGGGAGGAGTCAGCTCTTCCCATAAATATTCTAGAGCTAAGGGGAATCTTCAATGCTCTTCTGGCCTGGCCCCAATTAGCTTCAGCCCAGTTTATCTGGTTTCAGTCGGACAACATAACGTCTGTGGCTTACATCAATCATCAGGGAGGAACTCAGAGTGGCCATGACAGAGGTAGCCAAGATTATTCAGTGGGCGGAGACTCACAACTGCTGTCTGTCTGCGATCCACATTCCAGGGGTGGACAATTGGGAAGCAGATTTTCTGAGCATACAGACTTTTTATCCGGGGGAGTGGGAACTTCATCCGGAGGTGTTTTCCAGCTTGATTCTCAAATGGGGACAGCCGGAGTTGGATCTCATGGCGTCTCGTCAATATGCCTAGCTTCCGAGGTACAGGTCGAGGTCAAGGGATCCTCAGGTTGTACTGATAGATGCTCTGGTGGTTCCTTGGAATTTCAGTCTGGCATACGTTTCCTCTGTTTGCTCTCCTTCCTCGGTCATTGCTCGGATCAGACAGGAGTGGGTGTCGGTGATTCTCATCGCACCGGCGTGGCCTCGCAGAATCTGGTATGCAGATCTGGTGGAGATGTCATCTCTCCCACCTTGGAGACTTCCGCTGAGGAAGGACCTTCTACTTTAGGGGCCCTTCCTTCATCCAAATCTTGTTTCTCTGAAGCTGACTGCTTGGAGATTGAACACTTGATATTATCTAAGCTTGATATTATCTAAGCAGGGGTTTTCGTCGGTAATTGAGACTTAGATTCAGGCTCATACGCCTGTAACTAGGAAAATTTACTATAAGATATGGCGTAAATATCTGTATTGGTGTGAATCCAGAGGGTTCTCTTGGGGTAGAGTTAGGATTCCTAAGATTTTGTCTTTTCTCCAGGAGGGTCTGGAGAATGGTTTATCTGCAAGTACCTTGAAGGGTCAAATTTCTGCTTTATCTATTTTGTTACACAAGCGTCTGGCAGATGTGCCAGATGTTCAATCTTTTTGTCAGGCCCTGGTTAGATTCCGGCCTATGTTTAAGTATGTTACTACTCCTTGGAGTCTAAATTTGGCTCTTAGAGTTCTTCAACAGGCTCCGTTTAAAGCTATGCATTCTTTGGATATTAAAAGGACAGTCTACACCAGAATTGTTATTGTTTAAAAAGATAGATAATCCCTTTATTTACCATTCCCCAGTTTTGTATAACCAACACAGTTATATTAATACACTTTTTATCTGTGATTTTCTTGTATCTAAGCCTCTACAAACTGCCCCATTATTTCACTTCTTTTGACAGACTTTCATTTTAGCCAATCAGTGCTGGCTCCTAGGTAACTCTACGTGCGTGAGCATAGTGTTATCTATATGAGACACAAGAACTAACACCCTCTAGTGGTGAAAAACGGTCAAAATGCATTCAGATAAGAGGCCGTCTTCAAGGTCTAAGAAATTATCATATGAACCTCCTAGATTTAACTTTCATCTAAGAATACCAAGAGAACAAAGCAAAATTGTTAATAAAAATAAATTGTAAAGTTGTTTAAAATTAACTGCCTTATCTGAATTATGAAAGTTTATTTTGGACTAGACTGTCCCTTTAAGATGTTATCCTGGAAGGTTTTGTTTTTGGTTGCTATTTCTTCGACACAAAGAGTTTCGGAGCTTTCAGCGTTGCTATTTCTTCAGCTCGAAGAGTTTCGGAGCTTTCAGCATTGCAGAGTGAATCTCCTTATTTCTTCTATAAGGTACGACGAGTCCACGGATTCATCCTTTACTTGTGGGATATTATCCTCCTACTAACAGGAAGTGGCAAAGAGCACCACAGCAGAGCTGTCTATATAGATCCTCTTAGTACTAAGAAGGGTAAAGTGAAAGAGGTGATAAAATATTAGTTTTTAATTTCTTCAAACCCAGGGGTATCTTCTAGATTTCAAAGATTCTCCTCCAAGGGGGAGATTCCATCTTTCTCAATTGTCTGTAAACCAGACAAAAAGAGAGGTGTTCTTACGCTGTGTAGAAGACCTATATACCATGGGAGTGATCTGCCCAGTTCCGAAAACAGAACAGGGGCAGGGGTTCTACTCCAATCTGTTTGTGGTTCCCAAAAAAGAGGGAACTTTCAGACCAATTTTAGATCTCAAGATCCTAAACAAATTCCTTAGAGTCCCATCCTTCAAGATGGAGACCATTCGGACTATTTTACCAATGATCCAGGAGGGTCAATATATGACCACCGTGGACTTAAAGGATGCGTATCTACACATCCCTATCCACAAAGATCATCACCAGTTCCTCAGGTTCGCCTTTCTGGACAAGCATTACCAGTTTGTAGCTCTTCCCTTCGGGTTGACCACAGCTCCCAGAATTTTCACAAAGGTGCTAGGGTCCCTTCTGGCGGTTCTAAGGCCGCGGGGCATAGCAGTGGCACCTTATCTGGACGATATCTTAATTCAGGCGTCGACTTACCAACTATCCAAGTCTCACACGGACAATCGTGTTGGCTTTTCTAAGATCTCACGGGTGGAAGGTGAACATAAAAAAGAGTTCACTTATCCCTCTCACAAGAGTTCCATTCCTGGGAACTCTGATAGATTCGGTGGACATGAAAAATTCTCTGACGGAGGTCAGGAAATCAAAGATTTTAACCACCTGCCGAGCTCTTCATTCCATTCCTCAGCCGTCAGTGGCTCAGTGTATGGAGGTAATCGGACTAATGGTAGCGGCAATGGACATAGTTCCGTTTGCTCGCTTGCATCTCAGACCACTGCAACTATGCATGCTCAAACAGTGGAATGGGGATTATGCAGATTTATCTCCTCAGATAAATCTGGATCAAGAGACCAGAGACTCTCTTCTTTGGTGGTTGTCACAGGATCATCTGTCCCAGGGAATGTGTTTCCGCAGGCCAGCATGGGTCATAGTGACGACGGACGCCAGCCTATTGGGCTGGGGTGCAGTCTGGAATTTTCTGAAAGCACAGGGTTTGTTGACTCAGGAGGAGGCTCTCCTCCCGATAAATATTCTAGAACTGAGAGAGATATTCAACGCTCTTCAGGCGTGGCCTCAGCTGGCTTCGGCCAGATTCATAAGATTCCAGTCGGACAATATCACGACTGTAGCATATATCAATCAGGGGGGAACAAAGAGTTCTCTAGCGATGATAGAGGTTACCAAAATAATTCGATGGGCAGAGACTCACTCTTGCCATCTATCAGCAATCTATATCCCAGGAATGGAGAACTGGGAAGCGGATTTTCTAAGTCGTCAGACTTTTCATCCGGGGGAGTGGGAACTCCATCCGGAGGTGTTTGCACAATTGATTCAGCAATGGGGCACACCAGAATTGGATCTGATGGCATCTTGTCAGAACGCCAAACTTCCTTGTTACGGGTCCAGGTCAAGGGATCCTCAGGCAGTACTGATAGATGCTCTAGCAGTACCCTGGTCGTTCAACCTGGCTTATGTGTTTCTACCATTTCCTCTCTTTCCTCGTTTGATTGCCAGAATCAAACAGGGAGAGCTTCAGTGATTTTGATAGCACCTGCGTGGCCACGCAGGACTTGGTATGCGGACCTGGTGGACATGTCATCTCTTCCACCATGGACTCTGAGACAGGACCTGATTCAAGGTCTATTCCAGCATCCAAATCTAGTTTCGCTGCGGCTGACTGCTTGGAGATTGAACGTTTGATTTTATCCAAGCGGGGTTTCTCTGAGTCGGTCATAGATACCTTGATTCAGGCTCGAAAGCCTGTCACTAGGAAAATTTATCATAAGATATGGCGTAAATATCTTTATTGGTGCGAATCCAAAGGCTACTAATGGAGTAAGATCAGGATTCCTAGGATTTTGTCCTTTCTCCAAGAAGGATTGGAGAAGGGGCTATCAGCTAGTTCTTTAAAGGGACAGATATCTGCTTTATCAATTCTACTACACAAGCGTCTGGCAGATGTTCCAGACGTTCAGTCGTTCTGTCAGGCTTTAGTTAGAATCAAGCCTGTGTTTAAACCTGTTGCTCCGCCATGGCGTTTGAATTTAGTTCTTAAAGTTCTTCAAGGGGTTCCGTTTAAACCTATGCATTCCATAGATATTAAGCTTCTATCTTGGAAAGTTCTGTTTTTAGTTGCTATCTCTTCGGCTCAAAGAGGTTCTGAACTATCTGCATTGCAATGCGACTCGCCTTATCTTGTTTTCCATGCTGATAAGGTGGTTTCTCTTGTAAGGTGTATCCAGTCCACGGATCATCCATTACTTGTGGGATATTCTCATTCCCAACAGGAAGTTGCAAGAGGACACCCACAGCAGAGCTGTTATATAGCTCCTCCCCTCACTACCATATCCAGTCATTCTCTTGCAACTCTCAACAAGCATGGAGGTAGTAAGAGAGAGTGGTGAAATATAGTTAGTTTTTTTTCTTCAATCAAAAGTTTGTTATTTTTAAATAGTACCGGAGTTGTGCTATTTTATCCCAGGCAGTAAATAGAAGAAGAATCTGCCTGAGGTTTCTATGATCTTAGCAGGTTGTAACTAAGATCCATTGCTGTTCTCACATATGTCTGAGGAGAGAGGTAACTTCAGCGGGAGAATGGCGTGCAGGTTACTCTGCTATGAGGTATGTGCAGTTACAATTTTTTCTAGAAATGGAAAATGCTAGAAAATGCTGCTGATACCGGATTAATGTAAGTTAAGCCTGAATACAGTGATTTAATAGCGACTGGTATCATGCTTACTCTCAGGGGTAATACCCTTTTAAAATTGCAATATAAAACGTTTGCTGGCATGTTTAATCGTTTTTATATATGCTTTGGTGATAAAACTTTATTGGGGCCTATTTTTTTCCACATGGCTGGCTTAAATTTTGCCTAGAAACAGTTTCCTGAGGCTTTCCACTGTTGTAGTATGAGTGGGAGGGGCCTATTTTAGCGTTTTTTTGCGCAGTGAAAATTACAGACTGAGATATCCAGCTTCCATCAGAAGTTCCCTGAATGCTATAGGACATCTCTGAAGGGCTCAAAGGCTTTCCAAAATCGTTTATTGGGGAAGGTAGGGCCACAGCAGGCTGTGGCAGTTTGTTGTGACTGTTAAAAACGTCTATAACGTTTTTTTGATCCGTTTTTTGAACTAAAGGGTTAATCATCCATTTGCAAGTGGGTGCAATGCTCTGTTAGCTTATTACATACACTGTAAAATTTTCGTTTGATTTACTGCCTTTTTTCACTGTTTTTCAAATGTTGACAAAATTTGTTTCTCTTAAAGGCACAGTACCGTTTATTATATTTGCTTGTTAACTTGATTCAAAGTGTTTTCCAAGCTTGCTAGTCTCATTGCTAGTCTGTATAAACATAACTGACATAGAGGAAACTCCTTGTTCATTATGTTTAAAAGCCTTGGTGGAACCCCCTCTTAGAATGTGTACCAAATGTACTGATTTCACTTTAAGCAATAAAGATCATATTATGTCTTTAAAAAATTTATAACCAGAGGAATCTGACGAGGGGGAAGTTATGCCGACTAACTCTCCCCACGTGTCAGATCCTTTGACTCCCGCTCAAGGGACTCACGCTCAAATGGCGCCAAGTACATCCAGGGCGCCCATAGCGTTTACTTTACAAGACATGGCGGCAGTCATGGATAATACACTGTAAGCGGTATTAGCCAGACTACCTGTATTTAGAGGAAAGCGAGATAGCTCTGGAGTTAGACGTGTTACTCAGGGAGGTTTTAGCTGCTCTGAATGACTGTGATACAATTGCAGTGCCAGAGAAATTGTGTAGACTGGATAAATACTATGCAGTGCTGGTGTGCACTGATGTTTTTCCAATACCTAAGAGGTTTACAGAAATTATTACTAAGGAATGGGATAGACCAGGTGTGCCGTTCTCTCCCCCTCCTGTTTTTAGAAAAATGTTTCCAATAGACGCCACCACACGGGACTTATGGCAGACAGTTCCTAAGGTGGAGGGAGCAGTTTCTACTCTAGCAAAGCGTACTACTATCCCTGTCGAGGACAGTTGTGCTTTCTTAGATCCAATGGATAAAAAGTTAGAGGGTTACCTTAAGAAAATGTTTATTCAACAAGGTTTTATCCTACAGCCCCTTGCATGCATTGCATCTGTCACTGCTGCTGCGGCGTTCTGGTTTGAGTCTCTGGAAGAGGCTTTACAGGTAGCCACTCCATTGGATGAAATACTTGACAAGCTTAGAGCACTTAAGCTAGCCAATTCTTTTGTTTCTGATGCCATTGTTCATTTGACTAAACTAACGGCTAAGAATTCTGGTTTTGCTATCCAGGCGCGCAGAGCGCTATGGCTTAAATCATGGTTTTATCCTACAGCCCCTTGCATGCATTGCATCTGTCACTGCTGCTGCGGCGTTCTGGTTTGAGTCTCTGGAAGAGGCTTTACAGGTAGCGACTCCATTGGATGAAATACTTGACAAGCTTAGAGCACTTAAGCTAGCCAATTCTTTTGTTTCTGATGCCATTGTTCATTTGACTAAACTAACGGCTAAGAATTCTGGTTTTGCTATCCAGGCGCGCAGAGCGCTATGGCTTAAATCATGGTCAGCTGACGTTACTTCAAAACCGAAGCTGCTTAACATTCCCTTCAAGGGGCAGACCCTATTCGGGCCTGGTTTGAAGGAGATTATTGCTGATATCACTGGAGGAAAAGGTCATGCCCTTCCTCAGGATAAGTCCAAACCAAGGGCCAAACAGTCTAATTTTCGTGCCTTTCGAAACTTCAAGGCAAGTGCGGCATCAACTTCCTCTAATGCAAAACAAGAGGGAACTTTTGCTCAGTCCAAGACGGTCTGGAGACCTAACCAGACCTGGAACAAGGGTAAGCAGGCCAAAAAACCTGCTGCTGCCTCTAAGACAGCATGAAGGAACGGCCCCCTATCCGGTAACAGATCTAGTAGGGGGCAGACTTTCGCTCTTCGCCCAGGCGTGGGCAAGAGATGTCCAGGATCCCTGGGCGTTGGAAATTATATCCCAGGGATATCTTCTGGACTTCAAGGCTTCCCCCCCAAAAGGGAGATTTCACCTTTCACAATTATCTGCAAACCAGATAAAGAGAGAGGCATTCTTGCACTGTGTACAAGACCTCCTAGTTATGGGAGTGATCCATCCAGTCCCAAAGGAGGAACAGGGACAGGGATTTTACTCAAATCTGTTTGTGGTTCCCAAAAAAGAGGGAACCTTCAGACCAATTTTGGATCTAAACATCTTAAACAAATTCCTCAGAGTTCCATCATTCAAGATGGAGACTATTCGTACCATCCTACCTATGATCCAGGAGGGTCAATACATGACTACAGTGGATTTAAAGGATGCTTATCTGCACATTCCGATACACAAAGATCATCATCGGTTTCTCAGGTTTGCCTTCCTAGACAGGCACTACCAGTTTGTAGCTCTTCCCTTTGGGTTAGCTACAGCCCCAAGAATTTTTACGAAGGTTCTGGGGTCGCTTCTGGCGGTCCTAAGGCCACGGGGCATAGCAGTGGCTCCTTATTTAGACGACATCCTGATTCAGGCGTCAAACTTCCAAATTGCCAAGTCTCATACGGACATAGTGTTGGCATTTCTGAGGTCGCATGGGTGGAAGGTGAACGAGAAAAAGAGTTCTCTATCCCCCCTCACAAGAGTTTCCTTCCTAGGGACTCTGATAGATTCTGTAGAAATTAAAATCTACCTGACGGAGTCCAGGTTATCAAAACTTCTAAATTCCTGCCGTGTTCTTTATTCCATTCCTCGCCCTTCGGTGGCTCAGTGCATGGAAGTAATCGGCTTAATGGTAGCGGCAATGGACATAGTGCCGTTTGCACGCCTACATCTCAGACCGCTGCAACTATGCATGGTCAGTCAGTGGAATGGGGATTACACAGATTTGTCCCCTTTACTGAATCTGGACCAAGAGACCAGGGATTCTCTTCTCTGGTGGCTATCTCGGGCCCATCTGTCCAAAGGTATGACCTTTCACAGGCCAGATTGGACAATTGTAACGACAGATGCCAGCCTTCTAGGTTGGGGTGCAGTCTGGAACTCCCTGAAGGCTCAGGGATCGTGGACTTAGGAGGAGTCACTCCTTCCAATAAACATTCTGGAACTAAGAGCGATATTCAATGCTCTTCAGGCTTGGCCTCATCTAGCGACAATGAGGTTCATCAGATTTCAGTCGGACAACATCACGACTGTGGCTTACATCAACCATCAAGGGGGAACAAGGAGTTCCCTAGCGATGTTAGAAGTCTCAAAGATAATTCGCTGGGCAGAGATTCACTCTTGCCACCTATCAGCTATCCATATCCCAGGTGTAGAGAACTGGGAGGCGGATTTTCTAAGTCGACAGACTTTTCATCCGGGGGAGTGGGAACTCCATCCGGAGGTGTTTGCACAATTGGTTCTTCGTTGGGGCGAACCAGAACTGGATCTCATGGCGTCTCGCCAGAACGCCAAGCTTCCTTGTTACGGATCCAGGTCCAGGGACCCCAAGGCAACGCTGATAGATGCTCTGGCAGCGCCTTGGTCCTTCAACCTGGCTTATGTGTTTCCACCGTTTCCTCTGCTCCCTCGTCTGATTGCCAAAATCAAGCAGGAGAGAGCATCGGTGATCTTGATAGCACCTGCGTGGCCACGCAGGACTTGGTATGCAGATCTGGTGGACATGTCATCCTTTCCACCATGGACTCTGCCGCTGAGACAGGTCCTTCTACTTCAAGGTCCTTTCAACCATCCAAATCTAATTTCTCTGAGGCTAACTGCCTGGAGATTGAACGCTTGATTTTATCAAAGTGTGGTTTCTCCGAGTCAGTTATTGATACCTTAATTCAGGCACGGAAGCCGGTCACCAGGAAAATCTATCATAAAATATGGCGTAAATATCTTTATTGGTGTAAATCTAAGGGCTACTCATGGAGTAAGGTCAGGATTCCTAGGATATTATCTTTTCTCCAAGAAGGATTGGAGAAAGGATTGTCAGCTAGTTCCTTAAAGGCACAGATTTCTGCGCTATCTATTCTTTTGCACAAGCGTCTGGCGGATGCCCCAGATGTTCAGGCATTTTGTCAGGCTTTAGTTAGAATCAAGCCTGTGTTTAAACCTGTTGCTCCACCTTGGAGCTTAAATTTGGTTCTTAAAGTTCTTCAGGGGGTTCCGTTTGAACCTCTCCATTCCATAGATATCAAACTTTTATCTTGGAAAGTTCTTTTTTTGGTAGCTATTTCCTCGGCTCGTAGAGTTTCCGAGTTATCTGCCTTACAATGTGATTCTCCTTATCTGATCTTCCATGCAGATAAGGTAGTTCTGCGTACCAAACCTGGGTTTTTACCTAAGGTGGTATCTAATAAGAATATCAATCAAGAGATTGTTGTTCCGTCTTTGTGTCCTAATCCTTCTTCAAAGAACGAGCGTCTATTACACAATCTGGACGTGGTTCGTGCTTTAAAGTTTTACTTACAAGCTACTAAAGATTTTCGTCAAACATCTGCTTTGTTTGTTGTCTACTCTGGACAGAGGAGAGGTCAAAAGGCTTCGGCAACGTCTCTTTCTTTTTGGCTAAGAAGCATAATACACTTAGCCTATGAGACTGCTGGCCAGCAGCCTCCAGAAAGGATTACAGCTCATTCTACTAGAGCTGTGGCTTCCACATGGGCCTTTAAAAATGAGGCTTCTGTTGAACAGATTTGCAAGGCGGCGACTTGGTCTTCGCTTCATACTTTTTCAAAATTCTACAAATTTGTTACTTTTGCTTCTTCGGAGGCTATTTTTGGGAGAAAGGTTTTACAGGCAGTGGCACCTTCCGTTTAAGTACCTGCCTTGTCCCTCCCTTCATCCGTGTACTTTAGCTTTGGTATTGGTATCCCACAAGTAATGGATGATCCGTGGACTGGATACACCTTACAAGAGAAAACATAATTTATGCTTACCTGATAAATGTATTTCTCTTGTGGTGTATCCAGTCCACGGCCCGCCCTGTCATTTTAAGGCAGGTATTTTTTAATTTTAAACAACAGTCACCACTGCACCCTATGGTTTCTCCTTTCTCTGCTTGTTTTCGGTCGAATAACTGGATATGGTAGTGAGGGGAGGAGCTATATTGACAGCTCTGCTGTGGGTGTCCTCTTGCAACTTCCTGTTGGGAATGAGAATATCCCACAAGTAATGGATGATCCGTGGACTGGATACACCACAAGAGAAATAAATTTATCAGGTAAGCATAAATTATGTTTTTATACACACACACTAATTACAAGCAAACGGATCACAGGTGAGGATGGTTACCTTTAATAACCATTCAAACCCCTTTGTGTCAACTCATGTGCATGTTATCATTCCAAAATCACCAGGGTATGTAAACTTTTGATCAGGGTCATTTGGGTAGGTTCTGTTGTCATTATAATTCAAAAAGAGTAAACAGTTGATTGATAATATATGGCTTCAGCCAAACACTAACCATGAGTGAAAGAAAAGTTTTTGTGTTATCATTCATGTTCTCTGAAAAATGGCATAGAAATCATAAATTCTGCCAGGGTATGTAAACTTATGAGCACAACTGTACATGAGCACTTGACCAAACACAGATTCTTACCAACAAGCTGTTAGATTATGTCTGATAACACAGACAGAATCTAACAGAAACAATGTCTCGAGTGGAGGTTTGAGGATTCTGCCCAAATGGTGACTTAACACCATATTTCTTTCATGTAATTAGCAAGAGTCCATGAGCTAGTGACGTATGGGATATACATTCCTACCAGGAGGGGCAAAGTTTCCCAAACCTCAAAATGCCTATAAATACACCCCTCACCACACCCACAAAACTATGGAGGTGGTGAAGTAAGTTTGTGCTAGATTCTACGTTGATATGCGCTCCGCAGCAGGTTGGAGCCCGGTTTTCCTCTCAGCGTGCAGTGAATGTCAGAGGGATGTGAGGAGAGTATTGCCTATTTGAATGCAATGATCTCCTTCTACGGGGTCTATTTCATAGGTTCTCTGTTATCGGTCGTAGAGATTCATCTCTTACCTCCCTTTTCAGATCGACGATATACTCTTATATATACCATTACCTCTGCTGATTTTCGTTTCAGTACTGGTTTGGCTTTCTACAAACATGTAGATGAGTGTCCTGGGGTAAGTAAGTCTTATTTTCTGTGACACTCTAAGCTATGGTTGGGCACTTTTTTATAAAGTTCTAAATATATGTATTCAAACATTTATTTGCCTTGACTCAGGATGTTCAACATTCCTTATTTTCAGACAGTCAGTTTCATATTTGGGATAATGCATTGAATCAATCTTTTTTTCTTACCTTAAAAATTTGACCTTTTCCCTGTGGGCTGTTAGGCTCGCGGGGGCTGAAAATGCTTCATTTTATTGCGTCATTCTTGGCGCGGACTTTTTTGGCGCAAAAAATCTTTTTCCGGCGTCATACGTGTCGCCGGAAGTTGCGTCATTTTTTGACGTTCTTTTGCGGCAAAAATGTCGGCGTTCCGGATGTGGCGTCATTTTTGGCGCCAAAGGCATTTAGGCGCCAAATAATGTGGGCGTCTTATTTGGCGCTAAAAAATATGGGCGTCGCGTTTTGTCTCCACATTATTTAAGTCTTATTTTTCATTGCTTCTGGTTGCTAGAAGCTTGTTTTCTTGGCATTTTTTCCCATTCCTGAAACTATCATTTAAGGAATTTGATCAATTTTGCTTTATATGTTGTTTTTTCTCTTACATATTGCAAGATGTCTCACGTTGCATCTGAGTCAGAAGATACTTCAGGAAAATCGCTGTCTAGTGCTGGAACTACCAAAGCTAAGTGTATCTGCTGTAAACTTTCGGTAGCTGTTCCTCCAGCTGTTGTTTGTACTAATTGTCATGACAAACTTGTTAATGCAGATAATATTTCCTTTAGTAATGTACCATTACCTGTTGCAGTTCCATCAACATCTAAGGTCCAGAGTGTTCCTGATAACATAAGAGATTTTGTTTCTGAATCCATTAAGAAGGCTATGTCTGTTATTCCTCCTTCTAGTAAACATAAAAAATCTTTTAAAACTTCTCTTTATACAGATGAATTTTTAAATGAACATCATCATTCTGATTCTAATGACTCTTCTGGTTCAGAGGATTCTGTCTCAGAGGTTGATGCTGATAAATCTTCATATTTATTTAAAATGGAATTTATTCGTTCTTTGCTTAAAGAAGTACTAATTGCTTTAGAAATTGAGGATTCTGGTCCTCTTGATACTAAATCTAAACGTTTAGATAAGGTCTTTAAATCTCCTGTGGTTATTCCAGAAGTTTTTCCTGTTCCTGGTGCTATTTCTGAAGTAATTTCCAGAGAATGGAATAATTTGGGTAATTCATTTACTCCTTCTAAACGTTTTAAGCAATTATATCCTGTGCCGTCTGATAGATTAGAATTTTGGGACAAAATCCCTAAGGTTGATGGGGCTATTTCTACCCTTGCTAAACGTACTACTATTCCTACGTCAGATGGTACTTCGTTTAAGGATCCTTTAGATAGGAAAATTGAATCCTTTCTAAGAAAAGCTTATCTGTGTTCAGGTAATCTTCTTAGACCTGCTATATCATTGGCTGATGTTGCTGCAGCTTCAACTTTTTGGTTGGAAACTTTAGAGCAACAAGTAACAGATCATGATTCTCATAATATTATTATTCTTCTGCAACATGCTAATAATTTTATCTGTGATGCCATTTTTGATATTATCAGAGTTGATGTCAGGTTTATGTCTCTAGCTATTTTAGCTAGAAGAGCTTTATGGCTTAAAACTTGGAATGCTGATATGTCTTCTAAATCGACTCTACTTTCCATTTCTTTCCAGGGTAACAAATTATTTGGTTCTCAGTTGGATTCTATTATCTCAACTGTTACTGGTGGGAAAGGAACTTTTTTACCACAGGATAAAAAATCTAAAGGTAAAAACAGGGCTAATAATCGTTTTCGTTCCTTTCGTTTCAACAAAGAACAAAAGCCTGATCCTTCTTCCTCAGGAGCAGTTTCAGTTTGGAAACCATCTCCAGTCTGGAATAAATCCAAGCCTTCTAGAAAAGCAAAGCCAGCTTCTAAGTCCACATGAAGGTGCGGCCCTCATTCCAGCTCAGCTGGTAGGGGGCAGGTTACATTTTTTCAAAGAAATTTGGATCAATTCTGTTCACAATCTTTGGATTCAGAACATTGTTTCAGAAGGGTACAGAATTGGTTTCAAGATAAGACCACCTGCAAAGAGATTTTTTCTTTCCCGTGTCCCAGTAAATCCAGTGAAAGCTCAAGCATTTCTGAAATGTGTTTCAGATCTAGAGTTGGCTGGAGTAATTATGCCAGTTCCAGTTCTGGAACAGGGACTGGGGTTTTATTCGAATCTCTTCATTGTACCAAAGAAGGAGAATTCCTTCAGACCAGTTCTGGATCTAAAAATATTGAATCGTTATGTAAGGATACCAATATTCAAAATGGTAACTGTAAGGACTATCTTGCCTTTTGTTCAGCAAGGGCATTATATGTCCACAATAGATAATATCTACATATTCCGATTCATCCAGATCACTATCAGTTCCTGAGATTCTCTTTCCTGGACAAGCATTACCAGTTTGTGGCTCTGCCGTTTGGCCTAGCTACAGCCCCAAGAATTTTTACAAAGGTTCTCGGTGCCCTTCTGTCTGTAATCAGAGAACAGGGTATTGTGGTATTTCCTTATTTGGACGATATCTTGGTACTTGCTCAGTCTTTACATTTAGCAGAATCTCATACGAATCGACTTGTGTTGTTTCTTCAAGATCATGGTTGGAGGATCAATTCACTAAAAAGTTCATTGATTCCTCAGACAAGGGTAACCTTTCTGGGTTTCCAGATAGATTCAGTGTCCATGACTCTGTCTTTGACAGACAAGAGACGTCTAAAATTGATTTCAGCTTGTCGAAACCTTCAGTCACAATCATTCCCTTCGGTAGCCTTATGCATGGAAATTCTAGGTCTTATGACTGCTGCATCGGACGCGATCCCCTTTGCTCGTTTTCACATGCGACCTCTTCAGCTCTGTATGCTGAATCAATGGTGCAGGGATTATACAAAGATATCTCAATTAATATCTTTAAAACCGATTATACGACACTCTCTGACGTGGTGGACAGATCACCATCGTCTAATTCAGGGGGCTTCTTTTGTTCTTCCGACCTGGACTGTAATTTCAACAGATGCAAGTCTTACAGGTTGGGGAGCTGTGTGGGGATCTCTGACGGCACAAGGAGTTTGGGAATCTCAGGAGGTGAGATTACCGATCAATATTTTGGAACTCCGTGCAATTTTCAGAGCTCTTCAGTCTTGGCCTCTTCTGAAGAGAGAATCGTTCATTTGTTTTCAGACAGACAATGTCACAACTGTGGCATACATCAATCATCAAGGAGGGACTCACAGTCCTCTGGCTATGAAAGAAGTATCTCGAATTCTGGTTTGGGCGGAATCCAGCTCCTGTCTAATCTCTGCGGTTCATATCCCAGGTATAGACAATTGGGAAGCGGATTATCTCAGTCGCCAAACGTTGCATCCGGGCGAATGGTCTCTTCACCCAGAGGTATTTCTTCAGATTGTTCAAATGTGGGAACTTCCAGAAATAGATCTGATGGCGTCTCATCTAAACAAGAAACTTCCCAGGTATCTGTCCAGATCCCGGGATCCTCAGGCGGAGGCAGTGGATGCATTATCACTTCCTTGGAAGTATCATCCTGCCTATATCTTTCCGCCTCTAGTTCTTCTTCCAAGAGTAATCTCCAAGATTCTGAAGGAATGCTCGTTTGTTCTGCTGGTAGCTCCGGCATGGCCTCACAGGTTTTGGTATGCGGATCTTGTCCGGATGGCCTCTTGCCAACCGTGGACTCTTCCGTTAAGACCAGACCTTCTGTCGCAAGGTCCTTTTTTCCATCAGGATCTCAAATCCTTAAATTTAAAGGTATGGAGATTGAACGCTTGATTCTTGGTCAAAGAGGTTTCTCTGACTCTGTGATTAATACTATGTTACAGGCTCGTAAATCTGTATCTAGAGAGATATATTATAGAGTCTGGAAGACTTATATTTCTTGGTGTCTTTCTCATCATTTTTCTTGGCATTCTTTTAGAATTCCGAGAATTTTACAGTTTCTTCAGGATGGTTTAGATAAAGGTTTGTCCGCAAGTTCCTTGAAAGGACAAATCTCTGCTCTTTCTGTTCTTTTTCACAGAAAGATTGCTAATCTTCCTGATATTCATTGTTTTGTACAAGCTTTGGTTCGTATAAAACCTGTCATTAAGTCAATTTCTCCTCCTTGGAGTTTGAATTTGGTTCTGGGGGCTCTTCAAGCTCCTCCTTTTGAACCCATGCTTTCATTGGACATTAAATTACTTTCTTGGAAAGTTTTGTTCCTTTTGGCGATCTCTTCTGCCAGAAGAGTCTCTGAATTATCTGCTCTTTCTTGTGAGTCTCCTTTTCTGATTTTTCATCAGGATAAGGCGGTGTTGCGAACTTCTTTTGAATTTTTACCTAAGGTTGTGAATTCCAACAACATTAGTAGAGAAATTGTGGTTCCTTCATTATGTCCTAATCCTAAGAATTCTAAGGAGAAATCGTTGCATTCTTTGGATGTTGTTAGAGCTTTGAAATATTATGTTGAAGCTACTAAGTCTTTTCGAAAGACTTCTAGTCTATTTGTTATCTTTTCCGGTTCTAGAAAAGGCCAGAAAGCTTCTGCCATTTCTTTGGCATCTTGGTTGAAATCTTTAATTCATCATGCCTATGTTGAGTCGGGTAAAACTCTGCCTCAAAGGATTACAGCTCATTCTACTAGGTCAGTTTCTACTTCCTGGGCGTTTAGGAATGAATCTTCGGTTGATCAGATTTGCAAAGCAGCAACTTGGTCCTCTTTGCATACTTTTACTAAATTCTACCATTTTGATGTATTTTCTTCTTCTGAAGCAGTTTTTGGTAGAAAAGTACTTCAGGCAGTGGTTTCAGTTTGAATCTTCTGCTTATGTTTTTCATTAAACTTTATTTTGGGTGTGGATTATCTCAGCAGGAATTGGCTGTCTTTATTTTATCACTCCCTCTCTAGTGACTCTTGCGTAGAAAGATCCACATCTTGGGTAGTCATTATCCCATACGTCACTAGCTCATGGACTCTTGCTAATATGAAAGAAATGAATTTATCAGGTAAGTTCTTACATAAATTATGTTTTTACGACGTATGTTTCATTTAACGTGGACAAAGCCAAATTACTGTCTAATTTGCTTCATTCTTTTGGTATCCTTTGCTGAAGAAGCTAATGTGAGCTAGTTAATGCATTGGTTGAACCAATAACATGAGGGGTATATGTGCAGCCACCAATCAGCAGCTTTTGAGCCTACCTAGTTACCCTTTTCAACAAAGGATAACAAAAACAAAACAATTTAGATAATAGAAGTAAATTGGGAAGTTTTTTTAAAATCACATGCTCTGTCTGAATCATGAAATAAATAAAAAATGGGTTTTATGTCCCTTTAAGTATGGAAGCTTTCAGTATGGGTGGGGATACCAAGCAAAAACAGCTATTTCAAGTGATGATATAAAGGTGAATGAGCGATTTGTAAATGGTTTAATACCCTCCTGCAGGTAAAATGGATCATTAGGAACAAATAAAAGGGGAGACATTTTAGGGAAAACTGTCCCTTGAACAAAGAATACCAAGGGAACTAAGCAAATTAGACAATAGAAGTAAATTGCATGCTCCTATCTAAATCATGAAGGAAAAACCATAGTTTCATGTTCCTTTAATTTCTACAGCAGGACTCGGGAATAAGTAGTAGTACTAACAAAATATTATACAAGTGTTGGAGCATGGTTGCAGCACAAGCAGTGCTAGAATATAAGTGGTGGTGTTATGGTAGTCGGAATTTCATGATTCAGATAGGGCATGTCATTTTAAAGAGCTTTTCAATTTACTTTTATCATCAAATTTGCTTTGTTGTCTTGGTATTTTTTGTTTAAAGCTAAACCTAGGCAGGCTCATATGCTAATTTCTAAGCCCTTATCTGAATGCAGTTTACATTTTTCACAGCTAGAGGGCATTAGTTCATGTGTGCCATATAGATAAAATTCTGTTCACGCCTGTGTAGTTACTTATGAGAGGAGACTGATTGGCTAAAATGCAAGTCTGTCAAAAGAACTGAGATAAGGGGGCAGTCTGCAGAGACTTAGATACAAGATAATCACAGAGGTAAAAAGTATATTAATATAACTGTGTTGGTTTTGCAAAACTGGGGAATGGGTAATAAAATGATTATCTTTTTAAACAATACAAATTTTGGTGTAAACTGTCCCTTTAAGTAAATAAAATATTTATGCTATATGTTCTTCATCCTATGCCCTGTTAAAGACTGTTTCCTAATACACAATCCATTCCACCCAGGTGGATTTGTGAGTTTCATAGCGATGCACATTTCACCAATTACTTTGATTCTGTGCTTCTTCCTGGCTCTAGCGTCACAGTAATAGGTGAAACGCGCATCACTACAAACTCAATGAAGCAGGAGGGGTAGTCAGTTTAAGCCCTCTGAAAATGTCCTTATAGCACTGACCTAATTGAGAGATGCATATGATATGACTTTCTCTGTCCTATTACTCCCAAAATAAACAGGACTACAGGGAGTGCAGAATTATTAGGCAAGTTGTATTTTTGAGGATTAATTTTATTATTGAACAACAACCATGTTCTCAATGAACCCAAAAAACTCATTAATATCAAAGCTGAATATTTTTGGAAGTAGTTTTTAGTTTGTTTTTAGTTTTAGCTATTTTAGGGGGATATCTGTGTGTGCAGGTGACTATTACTGTGCATAATTATTAGGCAACTTAACAAAAAACAAATATATACCCATTTCAATTATTTATTTTTACCAGTGAAACCAATATAACATCTCAACATTCACAAATATACATTTCTGACATTCAAAAACAAAACAAAAACAAATCAGTGACCAATATAGCCACCTTTCTTTGCAAGGACACTCAAAAGCCTGCCATCCATGGATTCTGTCAGTGTTTTGATCTGTTCACCATCAACATTGCGTGCAGCAGCAACCACAGCCTCCCAGACACTGTTCAGAGAGGTGTACTGTTTTCCCTCCTTGTAAATCTCACATTTGATGATGGACCACAGGTTCTCAATGGGGTTCAGATCAGGTGCACAAGGAGGCCATGTCATTAGATTTTCTTCTTTAATACCCTTTCTTGCCAGCCACGCTGTGGAGTACTTGGACGCGTGTGATGGAGCATTGTCCTGCATGAAAATCACGTTTTTCTTGAAGGATGCAGACTTCTTCCTGTACCACTGCTTGAAGAAGGTGTCTTCCAGAAACTGGCAGTAGGACTGGGAGTTGAGCTTGACTCCATCCTCAACCCGAAAAGGCCCCACAAGCTCATCTTTGATGATACCAGCCCAAACCAGTACTCCACCTCCACCTTGCTGGCGTCTGAGTCGGACTGGAGCTCTCTGCCCTTTACCAATCCAGCCACGGGCCCATCCATCTGGCCCATCAAGACTCACTCTCATTTCATCAGTCCATAAAACCTTAGAAAAATCAGTCTTGAGATATTTCTTGGCCCAGTCTTGACGTTTCAGCTTGTGTGTCTTGTTCAGTGGTGGTCGTCTTTCAGCCTTTCTTACCTTGGCCATGTCTCTGAGTATTGCACACCTTGTGCTTTTGGGCACTCCAGTGATGTTGCAGCTCTGAAATATGGCCAAACTGGTGGCAAGTGGCATCTTGGCAGCTGCACGCTTGACTTTTCTCAGTTCATGGGCAGTTATTTTGCGCCTTGGTTTTTCCACACGCTTCTTGCGACCCTGTTGACTATTTTGAATGAAACGCTTGATTGTTCGATGATCACGCTTCAGAAGCTTTGCAATTTTAAGAGTGCTGCATCCCTCTTCAAGATATCTCACTATTTTTTACTTTTCTGAGCCTGTCAAGTCCTTCTTTTGACCCATTTTGCCAAAGGAAAGGAAGTTGCCTAATAATTATGCACACCTGATATAGGGTGTTGATGTCATTAGACCACACCCCTTCTCATTACAGAGATGCACATCACCTAATATGCTTAATTGGTAGTAGGCTTTCGAGCCTATACAGCTTGTAGTAAGACAACATGCATAAAGAGGATGATGTGGTCAAAATACTCATTTGTCTAATAATTCTGCACTCCCTGTATAGAACATTTTATTGTACCTATTTGTGTGTGCGTGGGAGGGGGGGTTGCCGCAGGAAGAGTGGCCTAGGAGGACTATCTATGGTGGATGTTTCTTATTAAAAGTTTATGATAGATTAATAACTGTATCTGGCTGCAACTAGTTGGTCCTTTCAGAGGGATATTGTCTACTTGTGTGCAATCTGAGTGAGCAGCATGGACTCTGATAATAATTAGAATACCATGGATCAAGCATAAGGAACTTTTGTACTTTTTGGAAGTTGTTTGTTTTTTAGCTACCAGCCTGATCTAATTATTTAGGGACTATAGGAATGATTTATTACTGTACTAGGTTTTTAATACATATTTGGATACTATGTGCAATAATTCTTTCCTTATACCCTTTGTTTATTGGATGGCCGAGTGCTGTACAGGGTAAATTAGAGCACTTTGGTAGCTCTTTTTTTCTTTTTTAAATTCTATATTTTTTTGTCCCCGAGCACCAAACCTCTGTTTAGTCAATTTGGTATACAGGGATTTGTTTGGTCACAGCTATGTGATTTAAATAGTTGTTGCTGGAGATGTATATATGATCTAACCTACGGCTCAGTGCTGGTTCTAAACTGAGTGAGAAGATATTTATTTATTGACAATTATAAACTGGTCTTGTTCTAAAGTATATGCGCCATGTTGGATTTGATTTAAATCACTTGTCAGAAAAACTGATTGACATTGATTTAAATCATGGTTTTTATTTTTAGAATAATAACTATCTCAGACCATTACTGATTTGGTTATATATCATTAGATATGCATAAATAGATCATTGAAATGAATGAAAGTATTAGAAGGTGAACTATCTCCAGTTTAATAGGTTAATCGTTCATATTTGATCACTTTTTCAGCAGTACTTTATTGGAAGGAGACAAATGATGATTACCTTAATAATAATTGAAACAGTTGTATTTAACTAAAACAATAAAATGATATTTAATTTGTAATGCTTGCCCCTCCCTCCTCACACTTAGGTCCTTGTGCAGATCTATTCCACTCCAAACAATCTTCTATTCAGTGAGCTTCTTGAAACTTAGTAAGGGGTTGATTCTGTGTACATAGATTTACAGGGGGAAAATGGCATTAAAGGGACATTAAAGTCAAAATTAAACTTTCAAGATTCAGAAAGAACATGCAATTTTCCATTTTACTTATTTTATCTAATTTGCTTCATTCTCTTGGTAGCCATTGTTGAAAAGCATGCATAGGTAGGCTCAGAAGTAATACACTACTGTGAGCTAGCTGCTTGTCACTTTCTCACCCAATATGTTCAGCTAGGCCCCAGTAGGACATTGCTCTCATTCAACAAAGGATACCAAGAGAATGAAGCAAATTTGATAACAGAGCATACAATTTTCAAATTTACTTCTGTCTGAAACCCAAAAGTTTTCTTTAATTATTATGTCACTTTAACGTCTATTTCTCAACTTTGTATGTTTGTTTTATAACATTTCTCCAACATAGGTGTGTCCGGTCCACGGCGTCATCCTTACTTGTGGGATATTCTCTTCCCCAACAGGAAATGGCAAAGAGCCCAGCAAAGCTGGTCACATGATCCCTCCTAGGCTCCGCCTTCCCCAGTCATTCTCTTTGCCGTTGTACAGGCAACATCTCCACGGAGATGGCTTAGAGTTTTTTAGTGTTTAACTGTAGTTTTTATTATTCAATCAAGAGTTTGTTATTTTAAAATAGTGCTGGTATGTACTATTTACTCTGAAACAGAAAAGAGATGAAGATTTCTGTTTGTAAGAGGAAAATGATTTTAGCAACCGTTACTAAAATCGATGGCTGTTCCACACAGGACTGTTGAGAGGAATTAACTTCAGTTGGGGGAACAGTGAGCAGACCTTTTGCTGCTTGAGGTATGACACATTCTAACAAGACGATGTAATGCTGGAAGCTGTCATTTTCCCTATGGGATCCGGTAAGCCATTTTATTACAGACAGTAAATAAGGGCTTCACAAGGGCTTTTTAAGACTGTAGACATTTTCTGGGCTAAATCGATTTATATAAGCGCGACTGCTCTGTTTTAGAAAATACTGAAGAGCATGAGGACGCTGATGATATTGTTTCTGAAGGGCCCCTACACCAGTCTGAGGGGGCCAGGGAGGTTTTGTCTGAGGGAGAAATTTCAGATTCAGGGAAAATTTCTCAACAAGCTGAACCTGATGTGATTACATTTAAATTTAAGTTGGAACATCTCCGCGCTCTGCTTAAGGAGGTGTTATCCACTCTGGATGATTGTGAGAATTTGGTCATCCCAGAGAAACTATGTAAAATGGACAAGTTCCTAGAGGTCCCGGGGCCCCCCAAAGCTTTTCCTATACCCAAGCGGGTGGCGGACATTGTAAATAAAGAATGGGAAAGGCCCGGTATACCTTTCGTCCCTCCCCCCATATTTAAAAAATTGTTTCCTATGGTCGACCCCAGAAAGGACTTATGGCAGACAGTCCCCAAGGTCGAGGGGGCGGTTTCTACTCTAAACAAATGCACCACTATACCCATAGAAGATAGTTGTGCTTTCAAAGATCCTATGGATAAAAAATTAGAAGGTTTGCTTAAAAAGATGTTTGTTCAGCAAGGTTACCTTCTACAACCAATTTCATGCATTGTCCCTGTCACTACAGCCGCGTGTTTCTGGTTCGATGAGCTAGAAAAGGCGATCACTAGTAATTCTCCTTCTTATGAGGAGATTATGGACAGAATCCGTGCTCTCAAATTGGCTAATTCTTTCACCCTAGACGCCACTTTGCAATTGGCTAGGTTAGCGGCGAAAAATTCTGGGTTTGCTATTGTGGCGCGCAGAGCGCTTTGGTTAAAATCTTGGTCAGCGGATGCGTCTTCCAAGAACAAATTGCTTAACATTCCTTTCAAGGGGAAAACGCTGTTTGGCCCTGACTTGAAAGAGATTATCTCTGATATCACTGGGGGCAAGGGCCACGCCCTTCCTCAGGATAGGTCTTTCAAGGCCAAAAATAAACCTAATTTTCGTCCCTTTCGTAGAAACGGACCAGCCCCAAGTGCTACGTCCTCTAAGCAAGAGGGTAATACTTCTCAAGCCAAGCCAGCCTGGAGACCAATGCAAGGCTGGAACAAGGGAAAGCAGGCCAAGAAACCTGCCACTGCTACCAAGACAGCATGAGATGTTGGCCCCCGATCCGGGACCGGATCTGGTGGGGGGCAGACTCTCTCTCTTCGCTCAGGCTTGGGCAAGAGATGTTCTGGATCCTTGGGCGCTAGAAATAGTCTCCCAAGGTTATCTTCTGGAATTCAAAGGGCTTCCCCCAAGGGGGAGGTTCCACAGGTCTCAATTGTCTTCAGACCACATAAAAAAACAGGCATTCTTACATTGTGTAGAAGACCTGTTAAAAATGGGAGTGATTCATCCTGTTCCATTAGGAGAACAAGGGATGGGGTTCTACTCCAATCTGTTCGTAGTTCCCAAAAAAGAGGGAACGTTCAGACCAATCTTAGATCTCAAGATCCTAAACAAGTTTCTCAAGGTTCCATCGTTCAAAATGGAAACCATTCGAACAATTCTTCCTTCCATCCAGGAAGGTCAATTCATGACCACGGTGGATTTAAAGGATGCGTATCTACATATTCCTATCCACAAGGAACATCATCGGTTCCTAAGGTTCGCATTCCTGGACAAGCATTACCAGTTCGTGGCACTTCCGTTCGGATTAGCCACTGCTCCAAGGATTTTCACAAAGGTACTAGGGTCCCTTCTAGCGGTGCTAAGACCAAGGGGCATTGCAGTAGTACCTTACTTGGACGACATTCTGATTCAAGCGTCGTCCCTTCCTCTAGCAAAGGCTCACACGGACATTGTCCTGGCCTTTCTCAGATCTCACGGATGGAAAGAGAACGTAGAAAAGAGTTCTCTATCTCCGTCAACGAGGGTTCCCTTCTTGGGAACAATAATAGACTCCTTAGAAATGAGGATTTTTCTGACAGAGGCCAGAAAAACAAAACTTCTAAACTCTTGTCAAATACTTCATTCCGTTCCTCTTCCTTCCATAGCGCAGTGCATGGAAGTAATAGGTTTGATGGTAGCGGCAATGGACATAGTTCCTTTTGCGCGCATTCATCTAAGACCATTACAACTGTGCATGCTCAGTCAGTGGAATGGGGACTATACAGACTTGTCTCCGACGATACAAGTAAATCAGAGGACCAGAGATTCACTCCGTTGGTGGCTGTCCCTGGACAACCTGTCACAGGGGATGAGCTTCCGCAGACCAGAGTGGGTCATTGTCACGACCGACGCCAGTCTGATGGGCTGGGGCGCGGTCTGGGGACCCCTGAAAGCTCAGGGTCTTTGGTCTCGGGAAGAATCTCTTCTACCGATAAATATTCTGGAACTGAGAGCGATACTCAATGCTCTCAAGGCTTGGCCTCAGCTAGCAAAGGCCAAGTTCATACGGTTTCAATCAGACAACATGACGACTGTTGCGTACATCAACCATCAGGGGGGAACAAGGAGTTCCCTGGCGATGGAAGAAGTGACCAAAATCATTCAATGGGCGGAGACTCACTCCTGCCACTTGTCTGCAATCCACATCCCAGGAGTGGAAAATTGGGAAGCGGATTTTCTGAGTCGTCAGACATTACATCCGGGGGAGTGGGAACTCCGTCCGGAAATCTTTGCCCACATTACTCAACTGTGGGGCATTCCAGACATGGATCTGATGGCCTCTCGTCAGAACTTCAAGGTTCCTTGCTACGGGTCCAGATCCAGGGATCCCAAGGCGACTCTAGTAGATGCACTAGTAGCACCTTGGACCTTCAAACTAGCTTATGTTTTCCCGCCGTTTCCTCTCATCCCCAGGCTGGTAGCCAGGATCAATCAGGAGAGGGCATCGGTGATCTTGATAGCTCCTGCGTGGCCACGCAGGACTTGGTATGCAGACCTGGTGAATATGTCATCGGCTCCACCATGGAAGCTACCTTTGAGACGAGACCTTCTTGTTCAAGGTCCGTTCGAACATCCGAATCTGGTCTCACTCCAACTGACTGCTTGGAGATTGAACGCTTGATCTTATCAAAGCGAGGGTTCTCAGATTCTGTTATTGATACTCTTGTTCAGGCCAGAAAGCCTGTAACTAGAAAAATTTACCACAAAATATGGAAAAAATATATCTGTTGGTGTGAATCTAAAGGATTCCCTTGGGACAAGGTAAAAATTCCTAAGATTCTATCCTTTCTTCAAGAAGGATTGGAGAAAGGATTATCTGCAAGTTCCTTGAAGGGACAGATTTCTGCCTTGTCTGTGTTACTTCACAAAAAGCTGGCAGCTGTGCCAGATGTTCAAGCCTTTGTTCAGGCTCTGGTTAGAATCAGGCCTGTTTACAAACCTTTGACTCCTCCTTGGAGTCTCAATTTAGTTCTTTCAGTTCTTCAGGGGGTTCCGTTTGAACCCTTACATTCCGTTGATATTAAGTTATTATCTTGGAAAGTTTTGTTTTTGGTTGCAATTTCTTCTGCTAGAAGAGTTTCAGAATTATCTGCTCTGCAGTGTTCTCCTCCTTATCTGGTGTTCCATGCAGATAAGGTGGTTTTACGTACTAAACCTGGTTTTCTTCCGAAAGTTGTTTCTAACAAAAACATTAACCAGGAGATTGTCGTGCCTTCTTTGTGTCCGAATCCAGTTTCAAAGAAGGAACGTTTGTTGCACAATTTGGATGTTGTTCGCGCTCTAAAATTCTATTTAGATGCTACAAAGGATTTTAGACAAACATCTTCCTTGTTTGTTGTTTATTCTGGTAAAAGGAGAGGTCAAAAAGCAACTTCTACCTCTCTCTCTTTTTGGATTAAAAGCATCATCAGATTGGCTTATGAGACTGCCGGACGGCAGCCTCCTGAAAGAATCACAGCTCATTCCACTAGGGCTGTGGCTTCCACATGGGCCTTCAAGAACGAGGCTTCTGTTGATCAGATATGTAAGGCAGCGACTTGGTCTTCACTGCACACTTTTACCAAATTTTACAAGTTTGATACTTTTGCTTCTTCTGAGGCTATTTTTGGGAGAAAGGTTTTGCAAACCGTGGTGCCTTCCATTTAGGTGACCTGATTTGCTCCCTCCCTTCATCCGTGTCCTAAAGCTTTGGTATTGGTTCCCACAAGTAAGGATGACGCCGTGGACCGGACACACCTATGTTGGAGAAAACAGAATTTATGTTTACCTGATAAATTACTTTCTCCAACGGTGTGTCCGGTCCACGGCCCGCCCTGGTTTTTTAATCAGGTCTGATAATTTATTTTCTTTAACTACAGTCACCACGGTATCATATGATTTCTCCTATGCAAATATTCCTCCTTTACGTCGGTCGAATGACTGGGGAAGGCGGAGCCTAGGAGGGATCATGTGACCAGCTTTGCTGGGCTCTTTGCCATTTCCTGTTGGGGAAGAGAATATCCCACAAGTAAGGATGACGCCGTGGACCGGACACACCGTTGGAGAAAGTAATTTATCAGGTAAACATAAATTCTGTTTTTGCTGTGAAGAAGTTTACAAATTTACAGTTATGAGAACAACTAAACCAATCATTTGTGATAATATCGTCAAGATAGAAAAATTGCCCAAAATAATCTGACAGAAACCTATGGGAGAGCATAATATTGTGAATGGATTACTGGAATTAATTTACAAAATAATGTAGTTTATAGTGTATTGTAAACAGAAACAATCTTTAGATAGATTTCTCCTCAAAAAGCATTTTATTCAGGGAAAAAAATGATTTAAATAAAAATGTTTTTTTTTATTAAATAATTGATTCCCCTCCCCTAATATGTGCTATAAAAACCCGAGTAACCTTGGTATATGTTTTACAGAATATGATCATTTGGAACCTTCGCTTGTCTCAAAAGTTGTTGTGGGAGAAGAGTCGTATGTCCGGATCAAAGAGGAAGAAGTTCAAGTTGATATTGAAGGTATCTATCTTTTAAACAATAAAAATTCTGGAGTAGACTATCCCTTTAAATCATTTAGAGATACAAATAAACTGTTTGCTTTCTTACCTTGTATGTTGGATTTCCTGCAAACACATTGGGGCCCATTTATCAAGCTCCGAACGGAGCTTGTGAGCCCGTGTTTCCGGCGAGTCTTAAGATAACCCTGTCCGCCTGCTCTGATGAGGCGGACAGGAATCGCCAGAAATCAACCCGAACGAGTACGATCGGGTTGATTGACACCTCCCTGCTGGCGGCCCTCTCGTGAGCTGTTGGTGCAATGCTGAATACGGCGAGCGTATTGCTCTCCGCATTCAGCGAGGTCTTGCGGACCTGATCCTCACTGTCGGATCAGGTCCACAAGACCTTTGATAAATAGGCCCCATTGTCTCTCACCACATCATAGAGCTTTTATTGGTCTCTGACTATTGCAGTAGGTAGAAAAATGTCCCAGAATTCTACATAGCCGTAACTAAACCCCTCCTCTTCCTGCTTGAGTTCATGTTCTGCTAATTGATGGTTAGTTCAGTATGCACAGTTATTAAAAGATCATTCTGTTGCTGCAATTCTTTTGTTCTTAAAGAGACAGATTTCAATTTACTTCTATAATCTAGCTTGTTTTTTAGCCTTTGTTGAAAAGCATAGCTAGGTAGGCTAAGGAGCAGCAATGCACTACTGGGAGTCAGCTGCTGATTGGTAGCTGCACATATTTGCATCTTCTCTTTGGCTTACCATAAGTGTTCAGCTAGCTCCCAGAGTGCATTGCTGCTCGTTCAACAGATGATACCAAGAGAATGAAGCAGATTTGATAATAGAAGTAAAATGGAATTTCGGGTTTCATATCCCTTTAAATAGGCAGCGTCATCAGTCAAACTCCTTATGAGTTTCCTAAATGCAATGCTTGTGCAGGAACACCATTTAATTCTGGGACATATATTTGTACCCCATACACCTTATTTTAGCCATTTGTTGCACTTCTGGGCACTTTTAAAGATTGTGAACTTTTAATGTTGTTACTTTAAATTTAACACGGTCAGCTTAGTGCGCTCAGAAATGACTTCTGAACTATACTCAGTTTATTACCTTCACCTGCGCTAAGCTTCTTCCTGTTTCCTTAGGGTTATTGGCTTTAGCGCTTATCGATAACACAGGTGCGCTAAGGGTTAACCATTTTAGTGCTTTTTTTTCTGTGCTAATCCTTTCCTGTGTTGCTCTCAGGCCCAGTTGAAGTGGTGAGATACTCTGATCAGCAGAGCTTGGTGTCAAATCTGTGGGTATAAATTTTATTTAACCCTTTGTGTGCTGTGTTATTTGCTATGTAAGCCTTTATTGTTTATTCACAGTTATTCCAGTGCTTAATTTGAGTGTACCTTATTATTGTTTGTTTCCCTGTTAAGGGGTAACCGGATTTAAATGCTGCCATTACTTTTTATACCATTCAGGGTTAATTATCGGTTTGCTTTTCACTGCTTATTTGCTTGTCAATCTCTGATACCTGAGCTATTTCCTTACTGTTACTACAGAGCAAACTCAGGCCTCTGGCTCCTAGATTTTGAACAAGTTTGTTGCGTCCTGCACGTTGGTGTTTAAGTCACTTTATGAATGTGTGCCCAAATTGGTAACAAAATAAAATAATTCTCTGAGTTTCTCTTGGTATGGTAATGCCAATCACAAATGCATATACAGTACTGTGCAAACATTTTAGGCAGGTGTGAAAAAATGCTTTAAATTAAGGATTCTTTCAAAAATAGGAATGTTAAATAGTTTATTTTTATCATTTAACAAAATGCAGAGTGAGTGAAAAATCTAAATCAAATCAATATTTTGATGTGACCACCCTTTGCCTTTAAAACAGCATCAATTCTTCTAGGTACAGTTGCAAACTTTAAGATTTTGTAGTCATTTAGACAGGTGCACAATTAAACAGGTGCATGATTAAACAGGTGCTAATGATTATAAATGTAATATGTATGTTGAAATGCAATTATTAACTGAAACAGAAATAGCTGTGTGGGAGGAATAATACTCGGTGAGGAACAGATAACAAGGCAAGGTTGCTGTCAAAAGTCATACACCATTGCGAGAGTGAGCACAGCAACAAGACACAAAGTGTGACCCTGGTACGTCTGGTCAGAAGTGGTCTTCATGGATGACTTTCGGACAAAAACCCATACCGATGACGTGGAAACAAGGTCAAGCAACTCAACTATGCATGAATACACAGGAACTGGGGTTCAGAAAACTGGCAGCAGGTGCACTGGACTAATGAGTTAAAATTTGAAATATTTGGATATAGCAGAAGGCAGTTTATTCACTGAAGGTCTTGAGAGCAGTACAAGAATGAGTGTCTGCAGGCAACATTGAAGCCTGGGGGGCTGCATTTCTGCAAATGGAGTTGGGGATTTGATCAGAATCAATGGTTTCCTCAATGCTGTGAAGTGCAGGCAGATACTTAACCATCATGCAATACTAGCAGGGAGGTATCTGATTGGCCCCAAATGTATTCTGCAGTGTGTGAATAACCCCAAACATAGCAAACGTTATTAAGAACTATATTCAGCATTAAGAAGTACAAGTAGTCTTGGTATGGCCCTCACAGAGCCCTGATCTCAACATCAAGTTTGTCTGGGATTACATGAGGCTACCGAAATCCACAGATGAACTGTGGCTAATTCTCCAAGATATTTGGAACAACCTACCTGCCGAGTTCCTTAAAAATCGGTGTGCAAGTATACCTAGTAGAAATTATGTTGTTTTGAAGCCAAAGGGTGGTCACACCAAATACTGATTTGATTTAGATTTCTCTTCTCTACACTCTCTTTGCAGGTTGTTGATAAAAATAAGCTATTAAAGGGATATAAAAACCTATTTAGCCACCAATCGGTAAGTGCTACCCAGGTTCTGAACCAAAAATGGGCCGGCTCATAAGCTTACATTCCTGCTTTTAAAAAAAACTAAATATAGCAAGAAAACAAAGAAAAAATATAAGTAAATTAGAAAGTTGCTTAAAATTGCCTGCTCTATCTGGATCATGAAAGAGAAAAAATATACTGTGAACTCTTACACATGCTCAGTAGGAGCTAGTGCCTTAGAAAGTGTGCACATGAAAAAAATCATGCACATTTTGATAATGGAGGTAAGTTGGATTTTTTTTTAATTGCATGCTCTGTCTGAAATATAGGTGTTTAATTTTGACGTTAGTGTTCCTTTAATAAAAGGACACATTGTGTGGTCTTTATCTCTAAAATAATAATAATAAAACGTGTATACTGGATCGATACAAGGATGAAGAGAATTAGTCGCCATCTTAAATATATTATCCTTACTTTATGCAGAGAAGATCAGCAGAAGGGTAAAACTGCATCTAAATTAGCTGCGCTGCCCCACTGTAATAACAAAAGTACTAGAGGGTCATAGTGTTATATTACATATAAAGTTGTCCATGACAAATTGTGCCGGCTACAAGGTATAAAGCAAAATCAGTAAAGTGTGCCATGAAATCAGCCACTTAAACTGTGTTGAACATATCGTGATGAACCAGATAAACTGTGTATGGAATAAAATACAGATACAGACAAGTTATACCATGAATATTAAATGCTGAGATAAAATCTTTGAAGATAAAGGGCTTCTGGCTTCCTCCTGGGTTGTTCATTTTCATGAATCCTGCAGTTTTGCAAGGCAGCCACTCTGACTTCTTTTCATACATTTCACAAAATTGTGTTCATTCTGTCTGCCTGTGTTTTAAAGGGCAATTTTAGGATGACGATTTTGCAAAGGGGGGGAGGGGCAGTTAGAACACAATAGAACAGAGAGATCAGTCTGTGAATATGTCACTCCTTTAATATCTCAAGGAAGGGATGACTTAAGAAATGTCACATTAGAAAATATAGAGGAAAGCACACCAAGTAGCAGCAGAAAGCACATGAAAATTAAATGTATGACAACAAATACAAGAAGCATGACAGGTAAAATGGGGGAGCTGACGCTCTTAGTTGCAGAAGAGGACTATGATGTTATCAGTATTACTGAAACTTGGTGGGATGATTCACATGACTGGGCAGTTAACTTAGAGGGTTATACTTTATTTAGGAGGGACAGGAATAATAAAAGGGGTGGAGGAATCTGCATGTATATTAAACCTAACAAACCTACAATAAGGGAAGATATTTATGATACAAGTGACAATGTAGAGACCCTGTGGGTTGAAATAAAGAGTGGGGGGAAAAATCCTAAAAAAAATATTGCTAGGAAGATGCTACAAGCCCCCCCAACATTAGTGACCCAGAGGAAACTCAACTACTAATGCAAATAGGTAAGACTGTTAATAACAGTGCTGTAATTTATTGGAGATTGTAACTACCCTGATATAAACTGGGCCAATGAAACTAGTTATTCAGCTAAGGGGGATAGATTTTTAAATGTTCTCAGGGATAACTTCTTGTCACAATTAATAGAGTAGCCAACTAGGACTAAAGCTATATTGGATTTAGTGCTATCAAATAATACAGATATAATATCAAACATAGAAGTCAAATAACATTTGGGTAACAATGATCATAACATGGTCACATTTGAAATCTCTTTTCATAAGCAGTGTCTTAATGGTTTAACTAAGACTTTTAATTTTAAGAAAGCAAAATTCAACGATTTAAGGAAATCATGCAATAATATAAATTGGGACAATGTATTCTCTAATAAAAATACAGAGGATAGATGGATAATATTTAAAACTTTGTTAAATAAATATACATATCCACAAATACCATATGATTTTAAAAATAAAAAATCAAAGCTAATGTGGCTGAATAAAAATGTGTTAAGAGAAATTAGGAAAAAACGTAGGGCATTTAAATTATTCAAAGAAAATAGTACAGACTCAAAATTCCATATTTATAAGGAATGTAACAAAGCATGCAACATGGTTTTAGGAGAAATAGATCATGTCAAACTAATCTAATTAGGGGGTCGATCCGATATAAATCGTCGCCCGCAAAAGCCGGCGACGCCAATATTTGCGCGGGTTTGGTATCACATATACGGCGTAACCTAGAAGTTACGCGCGTATATTTCTGCCGTCGCCCGTAGTTTTTTGGGCTATAGGCAGGTATACCAAACCCGCGCAGTTTGGTATCCAATATGCAGCGTAAGGACTTACGTGGCGAAAATGGAGAAAACTTACTCCATTTTCACCTCGCCACAAAAAGCAACCGTAAGAAGCCTTACGCTGACTATTGGAGACCCGTAACTTCCTAAACTGGCTGCTAAAATAAACCTAACACCTAACGCATGCGCAATGTCTATCTCCCTGTCAACCGCGATCTTCTAAAATAAACCTAACACCTAACGCATGCACAATGTCTATCTCCCTGTCAACCGCGATCTGCTAAAATAAACCTAACACCTTACGCATGCGCAATGTCTATCTACCTGTCAACCGCGATCCCCCCCCCCCCCGAAATCCCTAATAAAGTTATTAACCCCTAAACCGCCGCTCCCGGACCCCGCCGCCATCTACATAAACTAACCCCCTACTGTGAGCCCCTAAAACCGCCGCCATCTACCTTATCTATCCCCTAATCTGACCCCTTACACCGCCGCCACCTATATAAAAATTATTAACCCCTAATCTAATCCCCCTATACAGCCGCCAGCTATATTAATATTATTAACCCCTAATGTAAGCCCCTTACACCGCCGCCATCTCTATTAAAATGATTAACCCCTAATTTAATCTACCTACCCCGCCGCCAGCTATATTATCTATATTAACCCTAAGTATATTATAGTTAATATAGGTATTACATTATATATATTAACTATATTAACCCTAATTATATTAGGGTTAATATAGTTAATATAGTTACTATAGTATTTATATTAACTATATTAACTCTATCTAACCCTAACACCCCTAACTAAATTTATATTAAATTAATCTAATTCATTTATAAACTAAAATATTCCTATTTAAATCTAAATACTTACCTATAAAATAAACCCTAAGATAGCTACAATATAATTAATAATTACATTGTAGCTATGTTAGGGTTAATATTTATTTTACAGGTAAATTGTTAATTATTTTAACTAGGTATAATAGATATTAAATAGTTATTAACTATTTAATATCTACCTAGTTAAAATAATTACCCAATTACCTGTAAAATAAATCCTAACCTAAGTTACAAATACACCTACACTATCAATAAATTTAATAAACTACAAACATCTATCTAAAAATACAATTAAATTAACTAAACTAAATTACAAAAAAAACAAAACACTAAATTACAAAAAATAAAAAAAAGATTACAAGATTTTTAAGCTAATTACACCTATTCTAAGCCCCCTAATAAAATAATAAACCCCCAAAATAAAAAAAATTCCCTGCCCTATTCTAAATTAAACAAATTTCAAAGCTCTTTACCTTACCAGCCCTTAAAAGGGCCTTTTGTGGGGCATGCCCCAAAGAATTCAGCTCTTTTGCATACAAATACAATCCCCCCCCCCCATTACAACCCACCACCCACATACCCCTATTCTAAAACCACCCAAACCCCCCTTAAAAAAGCCTAACACTACCCCCCCTGAAGATCTCCCTACCTTGTCTTCACCACACCGGGCCGAACTCCTGATCCGATCCGGGCGATGTCTTCCTCCAAGCGGCAAAGAAGAATTCTTCCTCCGGCGATGTCTTCCTCCAAGCGGCAAAGAAGAATTCTTCCTCCGGCGACGTCTTCCTCCAAGCGGCAGCAAAGTCTTCATTCTTCCGGCGGCATCTTCAATCTTCTTTCTTCGCTCCGCCGCCGCGGAGCATCCATCCCGGCCGACTGCTGTACTACGAATGAGGTACCTTTAAATGACGTCATCCAAGATGGCGTCCGCCGAATTCCGATTGGCTGATAGGATTCTATCAGCCAATCGGAATTAAGTTAGAAAAATCTGATTGGCTGATTGAATCAGCCAATCAGATTCAAGTTCAATCCGATTGGCTGATCCGAACAGCCAATCAGATTGAGCTCGCATTCTATTGGCTGATCGGAACAGCCAATAGAATGCGAGCTCAATCTGATTGGCTGATTGGATCAGCCAATCGGATTGAACTTGAATCTGATTGGCTGATTCAATCAGCCAATCAGATTTTTCTAACTTAATTCCGATTGGCTGATAGAATCCTATCAGCCAATCGGAATTCGGCGGACGCCATCTTGGATGACGTCATTTAAAGGTACCTCATTCGTAGTACAGCAGTCGGCCGGGATGGATGCTCCGCGGCGGCGGAGCGAAGAAAGAAGATTGAAGATGCCGCCGGAAGAATGAAGACTTTGCTGCCGCTTGGAGGAAGACGTCGCCGGAGGAAGAATTCTTCTTTGCCGCTTGGAGGAAGACATCGCCGGAGGAAGAATTCTTCTTTGCCGCTTGGAGGAAGACATCGCCCGGATCGGATCAGGAGTTCGGCCCGGTGTGGGTGAAGACGAGGTAGGGAGATCTTCAGGGGGGTAGTGTTAGGCTTTTTTAAGGGGGGTTTGGGTGGTTTTAGAATAGGGGTATGTGGGTGGTGGGTTGTAATGGGGGGGGGGTATTGTATTTGTATGCAAAAGAGCTGAATTCTTTGGGGCATGCCCCACAAAAGGCCCTTTTAAGGGCTGGTAAGGTAAAGAGCTTTGAAATTTGTTTAATTTAGAATAGGGCAGGGAATTTTTTTATTTTGGGGGTTTATTATTTTATTAGGGGGCTTAGAATAGGTGTAATTAGCTTAAAAATCTTGTAATTTTTTTATTATTTTTTGTAATTTAGTGTTTTGTTTTTTTTGTAATTTAGTTTAGTTAATTTAATTGTATTTTTAGATAGATGTTTGTAGTTTATTAAATTTATTGATAGTGTAGGTGTATTTATAACTTAGGTTAGGATTTATTTTACAGGTAATTGGGTAATTATTTTAACTAGGTAGATATTAGATAGTTAATAACTATTTAATATCTATTATACCTAGTTAAAATAATTAACAATTTACCTGTAAAATAAATATTAACCCTAACATAGCTACAATGTAATTATTAATTATATTGTAGCTATCTTAGGGTTTATTTTATAGGTAAGTATTTAGATTTAAATAGGAATATTTTAGTTTATAAATGAATTAGATTAATTTAATATAAATTTAGTTAGGGGTGTTAGGGTTAGATAGAGTTAATATAGTTAATATAAATACTATAGTAACTATATTAACTATATTAACCCCAATATAATTAGGGTTAATATAGTTAATATATATAATGTAATACCTATATTAACTATAATATACTTAGGGTTAATATAGATAATATAGCTGGCGGGGGGTAGGTAGATTAAATTAGGGGTTAATCATTTTAATAGAGATGGCGGCGGTGTAAGGGGCTTACATTAGGGGATAATAATTTTAATATAGATGGCGACGGTGTTAGGGGCTCACTTTAGGGGGTTATAGATATAATATAGCTGGCGGCTGGGTACGGGAGCGGCGGTTTAGGGGTTAATAACTTTATTAGGTCGCGGCGGGGTACGGGAGCGGCGGTTTAGGGGTTAATAGCTTTTTTATGGTTAGGCTAGTGAGGGGGGATAGCGGATAGAGGGTTAGACGTGTCGGGCTATGTTAGGGAGGCGTGTTAGACAGTGCGGGCTATGTTAGGGAGGCGTGTTAGACAGTGCGGGTGTTTTAGACTTTAGTCAGGTTTTATAGGCACCGGCAGTTTCTAACGTGGCGCAAGTCACTGGCGACGCCAGAAATTTGTACTTGCGCAGATTTCTGGACATCGCTGGTTTGTCAGACTTACGGCACGTTAGCATCTGACGGCGACTTATATGGGATAGCTCGAGTTGCGAGCTGAAACTGCGGGCGACGCCGGTTCCCTCGCTTGCGCCGCAAACTGCGATCTATATCGGATCGCGCCCTAGATTCTACGAGGAAGTAAGTAAAAATATAGATAAAGGGGAATCAGTTGATGTGATATACTTAGATTTTGCAAAGGCATTTGATACAGTGCCACATGAGAGATTAATGCACAAAATTAAAGGGACTGGGAATAGCTGAAAATGTTAGCTCATGGATAAATAACTGGATAAAAGATAGGGAGCAACGAGTAGTAGTAAATGGATCATACTGAGATTGTACAAAGGTAATCAGTGGAGTCCCCCAGGGATCAGTACTGGGCCCTGTTCTTTTTAATAATTTTATAAATGACTTGGAGCAAGGAATAAATAGCGACATCTCTATTTTTGCAGATGATACTAAGTTGAGTAAGGTCATTAGGTAAGAGCAGGATGAACTTTCGTTACAAGGGATCTGCAATAATCAGAAGTATGGGCAAGTAAATGGAAAATGAGATTTAATACGGGAAAATGCAAGGTTCTACGTTTTGGAAGTAAAAATAAGCAGGCAAACGTATTTTTTAAATGGGACAAGACTTAGCCAAACAGAGGAGGAAAGGGATTTGGGAGTATTAATAGATAACAAGCTAAAGATGGGTGCACAATGCAGGGCAGTGGCTTCAAAGGCTAATAAGATCCTAGCATGTATTAAAAGAGGCATTGATTCAAGGGAGGAAAGCATAATTCTGTCACTATATAAAGCCCTGGTAAGACCTCACCTTGAGTATGGAGTGCAGTTCTGGGGACCGATTGCAAAAAAAGATATTGCAGAACTAGAAAAAGTTCAGAGAAGGGCCATAAAGCTAATAAGGGGATTGGAGAATTTAACCTATGAGGAGAGGCTAGCCAAACTGGGTCTGTTTTCCTTCGAAAAAACGCTCTTGAGAGGTGACATGATTACTTTATATAAATATATTCAAGGCCCATATACAGAGATGGCAGAAGCTCTGTTTATTCCAAGAAAATTGGTCACAATTTAAGGTTGGAGGAAAGGATATTTAATCTCCTGCAACGTAAACGTTTTTTCACTGTAAGAGCAATAAAATTGTGGAACTCATTACCAAAGGAGGTAGTGAATGCCAATACCCTAGATACATTTAAAAATAGTCTGGATATATTTCTTTATATAAACAAATTCATGGATATGATTGCTAGTATTAAATTGGTCACCTTTTAGTGGGGTTATTTAAGCTTAACTGGAGCTTTTTGTAAGTATTTTAGATTTGTATAGGTTGAACTTGATGGACTTCGGTCTTTTTTCAACCTTATCTACTATGTTACTATGTTAGATTATTGTTCCTAAGACCTTTTGATTTTTTTGCTTCACTGTCTCTCTTTTATCAGTAGCTTTGGTATAGACATCACTAGTCGCTAAATATGTTCAACATTAGAGTAGAAAAGCACAGTAGTGCAAGGTCAATAGTCTTAACATTACATGCTCTAACATATCAGAGTTTGTAAAAATTTTTTAACTACAATGGCCCTTTAAAAGAAAAAATATGAACCATTTTATTTATAAGTGATTGGAAAACCTCTACAGCAGGGGTCAACAAATCGCTTTAAAATTTAGGAGCCAGAAAGAATATGTAGGAACCAGACATACTTTCAGGAGACAGACAGTGGCATTTGTATATAGATATAAGGAGAATAACCCTACATTTTAGGAGCCAGGGATAAAATTCTAGGAGTCATTGGCTCCCAGGCTCCTGGGTTTGTTGAGCTCTGCTCTACAGCAACTTAGCAACAAATACATGTTCGTACGTTAACTTTTTCTGAGTTATATTGAGAGTTAAATTGTTCAATATATATTATCATGTCAGAACTGTATTAGATTTCCAAAATCTAAAAATAATTTTTTGGGTAAGTAATATAGCTGATTTTAAAAAACATATTTGCTTCTTAATGTCTCCTACACATTGAAAAATAGTATAAGTGGATACACTGTTATCACATTTCCATCGTGAATAACCTGTATTTATTCTAAAGAGTAGTATAAGCTCTAAATGTCATTGAGTAACTTCTAAAATATATTCATACAGATTATGATCATGTGGATCCTTCACTTGTAACAAAGGTTGAGGTTGGAGAAGAGCCATATGCATGCGATGTCCAAACGATCAATCAGGAGGAAATAAATAATGATGGTGAGTAATGAATACAATAAAAAATTGTTGTGTGATGGCTTTATTATGATGGCTTGGATTATTTATTTATTTTACATAGACTAAGGTCAACAAAAAATTACCTATTAGTTCTATTTTATTTGCTATGAAGAGAATTTTCAATTCTAAATACATTCTAAATCACTGAGGATGTGTTATTTTACCATATCATAGTCTACATGTACTGCCTTACAATGAAGACTCTAGGTTACAGTTGTTTTCAATAAACAACCGCAATAATCAGTCAGCCATGGGGTGACCATAGTCATATTACCTTCTCTTTTTGTGTATGTGTCATGTATTCTTTGACATTGATTCAGAGCCCTGAGAGACTAACCGGTAATGAGTAGAAAATCCTCTAGGAGGATAGAAATATAGCTTTTGTCTCTTTCAAGTACTATGTAGTAGTATTAGTAGAGTAAGGGGGTAGAAAGTGGGATATCCCGCACTATGCCTCTCCAACTCAACAATCACCAAGCCATTACATATATACATCACAATCTAGGCCTCTAAGCATTTTAGATGGGCTTGGGGATGAACGTAAAAATGTATCTGCTGGAAAATGGGCATTTATTGATTTAATACAGGTGGTGAGAGTGCACAATATATTACTCCTTTGAATTACTCCTCCTGGTGTTCTTCTTTGAGAGGGGTTTTCAGACTGATTTGAGGCCAATTTCCCCTCAGATTGCTGCTGTTCAACAGAGGGATGTATTGAAAGTGTGTGGTAGTGGCATAATTAAATCCTATGGGAGTTAGTCACAAGCCTTCCACAGTTGTCGAGGGGTGGACCTGTCCTTAGTCGCCTCCTGTTGGGTCATCAGTATACTCCTGTTCCATATCCTCTGCTGTTTGGTTTCAGCACTGGTTTGGCTATCTACTGGATACCATTTAGAAGATGTCCATTAGTTGGGTGCCTATGGAGGATTCTGATGCTGAGACTGTGTTCATTTCAGATTCAGTTACAGAGGATTCAGTTACAGAGGATTCTGATACTGAGACTATTTTGATTTCAGATTCTGTGTCCGGTGATGAATCTGGAGTGGCCTCGTTGATGCCTGTCAACCAGTTTTGTTCCATATGCCATTTCAGAGCGCCTGGTTCCTCGGGCTCGGGGAATCAAGGGACTGCTGAGCCAGCCGCCTCTGGGGGTCCTGCCCTCCGAGAGGCGAGTTCCCTACCAAATCATACTTCTGCACATGCGGCTAACCCAGTTTATCTTTCCTCCATGCGGGGTGGCGTGTTTCCCCCGGAGGTTGCAGCACGTTTTTTGCTTCTACATAATGTTGGTGATTGTTAGTCTGCAGAGTCCAGACATTTCTTTGAGAATATGCTTGTGCCCTATTGTCCCGGGCCTTCCGCCTTGGGGAGGGCCTCTACAGTTCACCGCGGGGGTATCTGTCCCTGAGTGTTGTGCCTTCCGTTACAGGATTGTGCGCCTTCGCGTGTTGCCCAGACAAGTTTTTCAGTTATTGAATGATCCTATCGTTACCAGATACGGGGAGTTTTAGTCTGATAATTCGAATGGTGCACCTCATTAGACATGTGGGGATGCAGTAATCTCCTGATTGTCATTTGTTGAGATCTTTCCCAGTTTTGTGAGAAAGGGCTCCTTTTGGCTGGTCCTGCGGGTAGGCCTGTGTCTTTTGGGCGTTAACCTCCGGGTTGCCTTATATTTTATTTATATCCGATGGGATGTCTTTTATTTGTTTTTGTTTCCTTCAGGAACCTTCTGGGATTTATACTATTTATTTCTTCTTCGGAAGTTGTTGGACATGTTAGTCCTATGTTAGAAATGTCTGTTTTGTTTTTTCCTCTATGAGGGAGAATTTACGCAGCTTGCCGGTTGGGACCCTAGGTGCAGGCTGGTCCTGTCGGGTTCGTTCAGTTTTGCGGCTGTTCAGACAGATGGCGCTGTTCTGCTCGGCTGGTTTGGTAGAAGCGCAGAGTGCTCAGGTTATCATTGTTTTTCATGTTCAACTAAGCATTCGACAGGGCCTGTGGGTCCGTGAGGTGGGAAAAATTGTTTCAGTCCTTATAGCCTTCAGTCATAGATGACCGGGCAGGGGAGTTTTTCCGCTGCGTCACTCTGACATCTGATTTCATCAGAACTTAGAGTTTCCTCCCCCATGTAGTGGAGGGTGGGAGGGCTTAATGCCCCTTACCGCTATTGAGCGGTTTGGCCTTCATTTTTAGGCCTCTGAATGTGTCCTTTTGGGCTTGATCCAACAACTTGTACAGCATAGCTGTCTAGCATGCGGATGCTTGCAGTTTGAAACCTGTTGCCGCTCTTGACACCTTGCAGGTGTACGCGTAGCTATTTCTAGTATCTCTAGTTGCAGCTCTTACTCTTGACTGAGTTATAAGAGGCCTTTGGGTCTTCTTCCATTGCCTCTGGGTGAGTGGATCTCCTTTTAGGGATCTGTGCTTCCGGGTGATGGTTGTTCCCTGCGGGGACTTTTGTTTAGCTCTGGGTTTTCCGGAGCTGGGTAGGCTTAGTCCTCTGCTTATGGGGAGGTATTAGGGAGTCTAGTCCTGCTAGTAGGATTTTTTGGACCTTGAGGTATCCCTTGGTTGTCCTGAGGCTCTGAGAAGTATCTTCATACAACTTCTAGCCTTGCTTCCTAGAGCGTTGGACTTTAGCTAGGGGTGGTTCCTCCCTTTGGTCGGAACTTTCGAGTTCTTCTCGCTATCCGGATTCTCTGGATATGCATCCATACCCTTGTGTCTGGCTTTTTGGCCGGTTGGGGTGTTTAGTTCTAGGGTAAGGTTTGCCTGAACTATTAGGTGCCCGGACCTGTTTTTTTTTCCCTGAGACTTCCGGTTGCCGATGCTCTGCTTGGCCTTTTTACTGACTCAGTCTTGGGTGGTTTTGGAAGCTTGGATCTCAGGGCTGGTCAGGGTGTTCCACAGTAGTGGGAACTTGGGCTATGTCCTTGCTCCATCTACATCACCTGGTCATGGTTGGCCAGGTTTTAGGAGTATTTTTTACTCTTTGCCACAGAGTGGCTCATGTCATCTGTTGGTTTGCCGTGTGGCTTAAGCCTCAAGGGTGGTTGGTTCATACCCAGCTGCTGGCACTGGATGTCCAATTTTTGGTGTGCCTTAGGGTTGCATTCCCCTGGTCAGCTTGCCAGTGTTCCCGTGGATCCCTGCTCTGCAGGCGAATGGGTTGGCTGTACCTCTGCTTGGCAAGCTACTTGTAGGGGGGATCCTTTTCTAGGACATCTGTGTTGGGAATTTCACTTCCCATTACCTGGTGCATTTGGGCCTTGAGGACAGTTGTTGCCCTTCCAGCATCATCCCTTTTCTTTAGGGGATATTTTCCTCCCTATGGAGATTGAGTCCTTGCTTGGGGTTTCCCCTGGATGGGAGGCGGAAAGGTGGGATTGGTTCCCCCTGCAGTCTTACTGGCTCTAAGCAGGCTTGTTGGGCCTTTCTTTTGATAGATCCTTAGGTCTATGGCCTTGTTGTCTGTTTCAGAGTCGAGTTGTACTTGTGCTCTGTGGGGATGGCTGTACTGCCCTTACGCTCGTTCCTGTATCTGTTTCGGGTTTCTTTTGTTTCCTTGTCTTGGATCCCGGAGGCTGGGTTGGTCCAGCCGAGTGTGGGTCTGCAGGTCAAGATGGCCGAGCGGTCTAAGAACCTGCGTTTGCGCAGTCTCCTCTGGATGTGTGAGCTTGTTGAGTCTATCCTGTTAGATTAGTCTGCTAGGGTATAGATTTTCCTTTCAACTTGCTGCATTGATAGAAGAGGGTTTACTCTTCCTTCGGGTTCTGAAGGTATACTCTCCTTCTTGGGGGGCCTTGATTGAGGTTTTGTGTGTTCCCCTTTTCAGGGACCTGTGTGTAGGTCCAGTGACTTAGGTTTCCTGGAACGTGCCCTCTGTAAGGGGGTTGATTTCCGGACTGTTTCTTGCTTGACTACTTCTTTTTCCTCGCAAGTATCCCCTGTGTTGTTCTGTTGTGGACTCTGTGTTCTCAAACTTGGGGTTTTTCACCTGGGTGTATTACACACTTTTTTCATAGTCGCATACCTTGGTATTCTATGGCCAGACACTGGGAGGACTTTGCCTCTTCTGTTGCATCCGTGCTTGCAGGATATTGGGGAGATGTCTGTTCTTTCTCTGTGCCTGGTCTTATCCCGGGTTTCGCTTGGTATAGGTGAGGCCGCCTTTCCCTGTTTGGGCCCCTTTGGGTCTCTGTGAGCTGGGCTCACTCGTGGAGGTGTTCCTTTTTGTATTAGGGGACCTTTCGGTTTCCTTGGTTATACTTTGCCTTGTCTCATTGGGGGTTTCGGCTGGTGTCTCCTTCATTTGTGGAGATGAGCGGTGTGGGCAGTTTGTTGGGCGACTGTGTCTCCTGAAGGACTATTGGCTCAGTCGAGTCAGTTTGTGGTCTCTAGTTTGGCTTCTGGACTAACTGTGTCACTGGGGCTTTTCCTCTTAAAATTTTCTCCGCTTTGGACGAAGCAGGGTTTTTTATTGGGTAGAGGTTCAGTCCTGGTGCCCTCAGTATGGGCCGCCTATTGTACCCTCACGTCTCAGCATTCAGTGTCCTTTATAGCTTGGGTATTGTTTTCCCAAAAGTAATGAATGCAGCTGTGGACTCTTTCCATTTAAGAAGAAAAACATAAATTATGTTTACCTGATAATTTCCTTTTCTTCTGATGGAAAGAGTCCACATCTCCCCACCCGTAATTTTAAGTGGGGAGTCCTTATATTCTTTTGGCACCTTTTACCCTGATATTTCTTCTACTGTTCCTTGTTCCTCGGCAGAATGACTGGGGGGGTGAGGGGAGTGGGAGGAGTATTTAAGCCTTTGGCTGGGGTTGTCTTTGCCTCCTCCTGGTGGCCAGGTTCTTATTTCCCAAAAGTAATGAATGCAGCTGTGGACTCTTTCCATCAGACGAAAAGGAAATGATCAGGTAAGCATAATTTATGTTTTTGCATGGTTTTGCAAGTTTTAGGCCTAATAACAGCCATTTTGGATGCTATTCTGTTTGCTCTGTTTCTCAGTGATTTGTCCAAAACCTTTTTTTTTGTCTGTGCACGTCTAATGTCTAACACCTTGACACAGGGCTCGACTTATTAAAGCTGAGGCGGACAGGGGCGCATATACGTGCCCCAGTACGCCTCAGCTCGCTTGTGGTGGGGCGAATTTACCCGCAGGAATTCTCCATTGCACACGAGCGCAATTTTGCGCTTGCGTGCAATCTCGCCCCGTGCACAGCCAATCACGCGCGGGCAGGAGCTGTCAATCTCCTCGGTTGGACTAGACCGCGAAGATTGAATTTCGCCACCTTAGAGGTGGCGAAGAGGTAAGGGAGGCAGCGGTCTGGTGACCACTGCTTGTTAAATACGGCGAGCAAGTTCTTGTGAGAACTTGCAGCCGTAGGGCTTTGATAAATTGAGCCATAAGGAGCTTTGTGTATTGTTTCTCACAAATGACGTTACAGACTAAGAAAAGGTTCAAATGCAATACAATTAAAGGGATATAAACCCTTAAATGTTTCTTACATAATTCAGATAGAGCATGTAATTTTAAACAGCTTTCTCCAACATAGGTGTGTCCGGTCCACGGCGTCATCCTTACTTGTGGGATATTCTCTTCCCCAACAGGAAATGGCAAAGAGCCCAGCAAAGCTGGTCACATGATCCCTCCTAGGCTCCGCCTACCCCAGTCATTCTCTTTGCCGTTGTACAGGCAACATCTCCACGGAGATGGCTTAGAGTTTTTTAGTGTTTAACTGTAGTTTTTATTATTCAATCAAGAGTTTGTTATTTTAAAATAGTGCTGGTATGTACTATTTACTCTGAAACAGAAAAGAGATGAAGATTTCTGTTTGTATGAGGAAAATGATTTTAGCAACCGTTACTAAAATCCATGGCTGTTCCACACAGGACTGTTGAGAGGAATTAACTTCAGTTGGGGGAACAGTGAGCAGTCCTTTTGCTGCTTGAGGTATGACACATTCTAACAAGACGATGTAATGCTGGAAGCTGTCATTTTCCCTATGGGATCCGGTAAGCCATTTTATTCAGACAGTAAATAAGGGCTTCACAAGGGTTTATTAAGACTGTAGACATTTTCTGGGCTAAATCGATCATATTTACACATATTTAGCCTTGAGGAATCATTTAATCTGGGTATTTTTTGTAAAATCATATCGGCAGGCACTGTTTTAGACACTTTATTCTATAGGGGCTTTCCCTAATCATAGTCAGAGCCTCATTTTCGCGCCGGTATGGCGCACTTGTTTTTGAGAACAGCATGGCATGCAGCTGCATGTGTGTGGAGCTCTGATACATAGAAAAGTCTTTCTGAAGGCATCATTTGGTATCGTATTCCCCTTTGGGCTTGGTTGGGTCTCAGCAAAGCAGATTCCAGGGACTGTAAAGGGGTTAAATATAAAAACGGCTCCGGTTCCGTTATTTTAAAGGTTAAAGCTTCCAAATTTGGTGTGCAATACTTTTAAGGCTTTAAGACACTGTGGTGAAATTTTGGTGAATTTTGAACAAATCCTTCATACTTTTTCGCAATTGCAGTAATAAAGTGTGTTCAGTTTAAAATTTAAAGTGACAGTAACGGTTTTATTTTAAAACGTTTTTTGTGCTTTGTTATCAAGTTTATGCCTGTTTAACATGTCTGAACTACCCGATAGATTGTGTTCTGACTGTGGGGAAGCCAAGGTTCCTTCTCATTTAAATAGATGTGATTTATGTCATAAAAAAATTTAGTAAAAATGATGCCCAAGATGATTCCTCAAAGTGAGGGGAGTAAGCATGGTACTGCATCATCCCCTCCTTCGTCTACACCAGTCTTGCCCATACAGGAGGCCCCCTAGTACAATCTAGCGCGCCAATACTCCTTACTATGCAACAATTAACGGCTGTAATGGATAATTCTATCAAAACATTTTAGCCAATATGCCCACTTATCAGCGAACGCGCGACTGCTCTGTTTTAGAATATACTGAAGAGCATGAGGACGCTGATGATATTGTTTCTGAAGGGCCCCTACACCAGTCTGAGGGGCCAGGGAGGTTTTGTCTGAGGGAGAAATTTCAGATTCAGGAAAAAATTTCTCAAGCTGAACCTGATGTGATTACTTTTAAATTTAAGTTGGAACATCTCCGCGCTCTGCTTAAGGAGGTGTTATCCAATTTGGATGATTGTGATTATCTGGTCATTCCAGAAACACTATGTTAAATGGACAAGTTCCTAGAGGCCCCGGGGCCCCCCGAAGCTTTTCCTATATCCAAGCGGGTGGCGTACATTGTTAATAAAGAATGGGACAGGCCCGGTATACCTTTCGTACCTCCCCCCATATTTAAAAAATTGTTTCCTATAGTCGACCCCAGAAAGGACTTATGGCAGACAGTCCCAAGGTCGAGGGGCGGTTTCTACTCTAAACAAGCGCCGCCACTATACCCATAGAAGATAGTTGTGCTTCCAAGATCCTATGGATAAAAAATTAGAAGGTTTGCTAAAAAGATGTTTGTTCAGCAAGGTTACCTTCTACAACCATGTGCATGCATTGTCCCTGTCACTACAGCCGCGTGTTTCTGGTTCGATGAGCTAGAAAAGGCGATTATTAGTAATTCTTCTTCTTATGAGGAGATTATGGACAGAATTCGTGCTCTTAAATTGGCTAATTCTTTCACCCTAGACGCCACCTTGCAATTGGCTAGGTTAGCGGCGAAAAATTCTGGGTTTGCTATTGTGGCGCGCAGAGCGCTTTGGTTAAAATCTTGGTCAGCGGATGCGTCTTCCAAGAACAAATTGCTTGACATTCCTTCAAGGGGAAAACACTGTTTGGCCCTGACTTGAAAGAGATTATCTCTGATATCACTGGGGGCAAGGGCCACGCCCTTCCTCAGGATAGGTCTTTCAAGGCCAAAAATAAACCTAATTTTCGTCCCTTTCGCAAGAAACGGACCAGCCCCAAGTGCTACGTCCTCTAAGCAAGAGGGTAATACTTCTCAAGCCAAGCCAGCCTGGAGACCTATGCAAGGCTGGAACAAAGGAAAGCAGGCCAAGAAACCTGCCACTGCTCCCAAGACAGCATGAGATGCGGGGCCCCCCGATCCGGGACCGGATTTGGTGGGGGGGCAGACTCTCTCTCTTCACTCAGGCTTGGGCAAGAGATGTTCTGGATCTTGGGCGCTAGAAATAGTCTCCCAAGGTTATCTTCTGGAAGTGATTCATCCTGTTCCATTAAGAGAACGAGGGATGGGGTTCTACTCCAATCTGTTCGTAGTTCCCAAAAAAGAGGGAACGTTCAGACCAATCTTAGATCTCAAGATCCTAAACAAGTTTCTCAAGGTTCCATCGTCCAAAATGGAAAACCATTCGAACAATCCTTCCATCCAGGAAGGTCAATTCTTGACCACGGTGGATTTAAAGGATGCGTATCTACATATTCCTGTCCACAAGGAACATCATCGGTTCCTAAGGTTCGCATTCCTGGACAAGCATTACCAGTCCGTGGCGCTTCCTTTCGATTAGCCACTGCTCCAAGGATTTTCTCAAAGGTACTAGGGTCCCTTCTGGCGGTGCTAAGACCAAGGGGCATAGCTGTAGTACCTTACTTGGACGACATTCTGATTCAAGCGTCGTCCCTTCCTCAAGCAAAGGCTCACACGGACATAGTCCTGGCCTTTCTCAGATCTCACGGATGGAAAGTGAACGTGGAAAAGAGTTCTCTATCTCCGTCGACAAGAGTTCCCTTCTTGGAACAATAATAGACTCCTTAGAAATGAGGATTTTTCTGACAGAGACCAGAAAAACAAAACTTCTAAACTCTTGTCGGATACTTCATTCCGTTCCTCTTCCTTCCATAGCGCAGTGCATGGAAGTGATAGGTTTGATGGTAGAGCGGCAATGGACATAGTTCCTTTTGCGCGCATTCATCTAAGACCATTACAACTGTGTATGCTCAGTCAGTGGAATGGGGACTATACAGACTTGTCTCCGAAGATACAAGTAAATCAGAGGACCAGAGGCTCATCCGTTGGTGGCTGTCCCTGGACAACCTGTCACAAGGGGTGACCTCCCGCAGACCAGAGTGGGTCATTGTCACGACCGACGCCAGTCTGATGGGCTGGGCGGCGGTCTGGGGATCCCTGAAAGCTCAGGGTCTTTGGTCTCGGGAAGAATCTCTTCTACCGATAAATATTCTGGAACTGAGAGCGATATTCAATGCTCTCAAGGCTTGGCCTCAGCTAGCGAGGGCCAAGTTCATACGGTTTCAATCAGACAACATGACGACTGTTGCGTACATCAACCATCAGGGGGGAACAAGGAGTTCCCTGGCGATGGAAGAAGTGACCAGAATCATTCAATGGGCGGAGACTCGCTCCTGCCACCTGTCTGCAATCCACATCCCAGGAGTGGAAAATTGGGAAGCGGATTTTCTGAGTCGTCAGACATTGCATCCGGGGGAGTGGGAACTCCATCCGGAATTCTTTGCCCAAATCACTCAACTGTGGGGCATTCCAGACATGGATCTGATGGCCTCTCGTCAGAACTTCAAGGTTCCTTGCTACGGGTCCAGATCCAGGGATCCCAAGGCGACTCTAGTAGATGCACTAGTAGCCACCTTGGACCTTCAAAACTAGCCTATGTATTCCCGCCGTTTCTCCTCATCCCCAGGCTGGTAGCCAGGATCAATCAGGATGAGGGCGTCGGTGATCTTGATAGCTCCTGCGTGGCCACGCAGGACTTGGTATGCAGATCTGGTGAATATGTCATCGGCTCCACCATGGAAGCTACCTTTGAGACGAGACCTTCTTGTTCAAGGTCCGTTCGAACATCCGAATCTGGTCCCACTCCAGCTGACTGCTTGGAGATTGAACGCTTGATCTTATCAAAGCGAGGGTTCTCAGATTCTGTTATTGATACTCTTGTTCAGGCCAGAAACATGACGACTGTTGCGTACATCAACCATCAGGGGGGAACAAGGAGTTCCCTGGCGATGGAAGAAGTGACCAGAATCATTCAATGGGCGGAGACTCGCTCCTGCCACCTGTCTGCAATCCACATCCCAGGAGTGGAAAATTGGGAAGCGGATTTTCTGAGTCGTCAGACATTGCATCCGGGGGAGTGGGAACTCCATCCGGAATTCTTTGCCCAAATCACTCAACTGTGGGGCATTCCAGACATGGATCTGATGGCCTCTCGTCAGAACTTCAAGGTTCCTTGCTACGGGTCCAGATCCAGGGATCCCAAGGCGACTCTAGTAGATGCACTAGTAGCACCTTGGACCTTCAAACTAGCCTATGTATTCCCGCCGTTTCCTCTCATCCCCAGGCTGGTAGCCAGGATCAATCAGGAGAGGGCGTCGGTGATCTTGATAGCTCCTGCGTGGCCACGCAGGACTTGGTATGCAGATCTGGTGAATATGTCATCGGCTCCACCATGGAAGCTACCTTTGAGACGAGACCCTTCTTGTCAAGGTCCGTTCGAACATCCGAATCTGGTCCTACTCCAGCTGACTGCTTGGAGATTGAACGCTTGATCTTATCAAAGCGAGGGTTCTCAGATTCTGTTATTGATACTCTTGTTCAGGCCCAGAAAGCCTGTAACTAGAAAAATTTACCACAAAATTTGGAAAAAATATATCGGTTGGTGTGAATCTAAAGGATTCCCTTGGGACACGGTAAGATTCCTAAGAGTCTATCCTTCCTTCGAGAAGGAATGGAAAAAGGATTATCTGCAAGTTCCTTGATGGGACAGATTTCTGCCTTGTCTGTGTTACTTCACAAAAGCTGGCAGCTAGTGCCAGATGTTCAAGCCTTTGTTCAGGGCTCTGGTTAGAATCAAGCCTGTTTACAAACCTTTGACTCCTCCTTGGAGTCTCAACTTAGTTCTTTCAGTTCTTCAGGGGGTTCCGTTTGAACCCTTACATTCCGTTGATATTAAGTTATTATCTTGGAAAGTTTTGTTTTTGGTTGCAATTTCTTCTGCTAGAAGAGTTTCAGAATTATCTGCTCTGCAGTGTTCTCCTCCTTATCTGGTGTTCCATGCAGATAAGGTGGTTTTACGTACTAACCTGGTTTTCTTCCAAAAGTTGTTTCTAACAAAAACAATAACCAGGAGATAGTCGCTGCCTTCTCTGTGTCCGAAACCAGTTTCGAAGAAGGAACGTTTGTTGCACCAATTTGGTTGTTGTTCGCGCTCTAAAATTCTATTTAGATGCTACAAAGGATTTTAGACAAACATCTTCCTTGTTTGTTGTTTATTCTGGTAAAAGGAAGAGGTCAAAAGCAACTTCTACCTCTCTCTCTTTTTGGATTAAAAGCATCATCAGATTGGCTTACGAGACTGCCGGACGGCAGCCTCCTGAAAGGATCACAGCTCCTTCCACTAGGGCTGTGGCTTCCACATGGGCCTTCAAGAACGAGGCTTCTGTTGATCAGATATGTAGGGCAGCGACTTGGTCTTCACTGCACACTTTTACCAAATTTTACAAGTTTGATACTTTTGCTTCTTCTGAGGCTATTTTTGGGAGAAAGGTTTTGCAAGCCGTGGTGCCTTCCATTTAGGTGACTGATTTGCTCCCTCCCTTCATCCGTGTCCTAAAGCTTTGGTATTGGTTCCCACAAGTAAGGATGACGCCGTGGACCGGACACACCTATGTTGGAGAAAACAGAATTTAAGTTTACCTGATAAATTACTTTCTCCAACGGTGTGTCCCGGTCCACGGCCCCGCCCTGGTTTTTTAATCAGGTCTGATAATTTATTTTCTTTAACTACAGTCACCACGGTATCATATGGTTTCTCCTATGCAAATATTCCTCCCTTAACGTCGGTCGAATGACTGGGGGAGGGCGAGGCCTAGGAGGGATCATGTGACCAGCTTTGCTGGGCTCTTTGCATTTCCTGTTGGGGAAGAGAATATCCCACAAGTAAGGATGACGCCGTGGACCGGACACACCGTTGGAGAAAGTAATTTATCAGTGTAAACATAAATATTCTGTTTTCTATTGTACTTCTATTATGAATTTGTCTTTGTTCTCTGTTATCTTTTGTTGAGCCTATATGGCAGCAGTTTTGCAAGAATGTTTTCCATGTACTAGTGGGCAGCGCTATTTCCTACCATGTAGTGCTCCAGAATGCCTACCTACGGTATCTCTTCAACCAAGAATATCATAGGAACAAAGCAAATTTGATAACAGAAGTACATTTTAAAAATGGTTTGCACTGTAGAATCACGAAAATATTTTTTGGGGTTTTGTATCCTTTAATAACAAAATTTATACTTACCTGATAAATGAATTTCTTTCATGGTGGTGAGAGTCCATGATCCAATTCTCCTTTGATTCAACTTAATCCTTGTCACCTCTGGTATTCCCAGTCTGACGTATAGTCAAGAAAGGAGAAGTAGAAAGGTAGGAAAGATAAAAGTAGGAAAAAAAGAGGTGTAAAACTAGAACTGCTGTCAGAAAAAAAAATTAAACTGGGTGGGGTTTGTTGAATCTCATTATCATGAAATAATTAGTTTATCAGGTAAGCAATCATTTCTTTAATTTCATAAGGTGGTGAGAGTCAACATGCCATTACTCCTGTGGGATCCACAAGTAATTCGGCGTTTTTTTGTTTTTTTTTTAAATATCTACATACCAGACACTGCTGCTTGAAGGACTTTCCTACCAAACATATCAAAGTGGAATACATTTGTAAGAAGTATGTAAGAAATACCATGTAGCTGCCTTGCAAATTTGTTCAACATAAGCCTCATTCCTGAAAACTCAAGAAGAGGCACTGTAACTAGTAAAAATTTGTTTTTGAAAAAGACTATCCCACCTCTAAAAAAGCCTTGGTAATCAATAGTGTTAGCTAAAGAGCTAAAGTAAGAGTCTTTCAATTTAATTATTTGAATTAGGACAGGAAAAAAATCCTGTTTTAATTGGTTAAAAACGAGATAAGGAAAAGACAGAAACTAAATGTCCAAAGCATGTTGTTAGGGATGTTTATGAATATTGTTACTACAATTATTATTAAATATTAATATTTAATACAAGAAACAAAATTCTACACCCGTTTCAGAATTCAATGTTCATCGCTCACCTGAAAACCTACAGGGTAGGTGTTGTACTACTTCACTATAACCTACGTAAGACACAAACCACAACCTTTAAACAGGAGACGGCTGGTGGGGCATAGGTGGAAGAGGACACCCAACAGAGTCTAAAAAAGAAAAGTTAATATCATCTTCCCATTTCCCCTGCTAAGTGGTTTACAATGCCAACCCTTGGTATTCCTGGAACCTGAGCTAAGAAAAGTAGCCTTATTTACCTCTTATAAGGACCCCACAACTACACTTGATGACTTTGTCATACCGTTTGGACTTATTTCGTTAAGTCTGGTCCTCACTCTAACTTAAGCGACTTATTCTCAACAATCGCTACTAGCACTTTTTCACTAATGTTTAGTTATATTTAGTTAGTTGTTTTGATATTTTATGTTTAGAAAACTGGAGCTTAGGGATCTCACAGACCTAAATCTTGTAACCAAGACATGCAATGCCAACTAGTGTATATTTTCTTTAGCGTTGCTAGTAATAACTGTCCTTGATGTCTTTAACACTGCATTTTGACATTGCCTAAGTAGGCACATGTGTTGATGTCTGAGCACCTCTGAAAAATACAGTTATATAAAAATATATATTTCTCTTGTTAAGTGTAGTCAGTCCATGGGTCATCCATTACTTATGGAATATATCTCTTCCTAACAGGAAGTTGCAAGAGGATCACCCAAGCAGAGCTGCTATATAGCTCCTCCCCTCACATGTCATATTCTGTCATTCTCTTGCAACCTAACTAAAGATAGGTCGTGTGTGAGAGGTCTGTGGTGTTTTTTTAACTTAGTTTATTTCTTCAATCAAAAGTTTGTTATTTTAAATGGCACCGGGAGTGTGCTGTTTGTTCTCAGGCAGCATTAGAAGAAGATTCTGCCTGCGGTTTTCTATGATCTTAGCAGACGTAACTAAGATCCACTGGCTGTTCTCATCTGAGGAGTGAGGTAACTTCAGAAAAGGGGAATAGCATGCAGGGCCCCCCTGCAAACGAGGGTATGTGCAGTAAATTATTTTTCTGAGGAATGGAATTGACTGAGAAAATACTGCTGATACCAATGTAACGTAAGTTCAGCCTTAAATGCAGTGATAGCGACTGGTATTAGGCTGATGAGTGTGTGTACACTGAATGTATTTTTCTAGGGAATGGAATTGACTCAGAAAATACTGTTAATACTAAAGTAATGTATGAGCCTTAACTGCAGTTAAAGCGACTGGTAGCAGGCTTATTAATAACACTTCATAACTTTTAAAGTGTATGTTCAAAACGTTTACTGGCATGTTAATCGTTTTTTGTGAGGTACTTGGTGATAAAACTTATTGGGGCATGATTTTTACCACATGGCTATCTTTGTTTTCTGCATAGAAACAGTTAACTGAGCTTCCCCACTGTTGTAATATGAGTGGGAGGGGCCTATTTTAGCGCTTTTTTGCGCAGTAAAAATTCAGTCACAATCTGCCTACTTCATCCTCCATGATCCAGGATGTCTCTAGAGAGCTCAGGGGTCTTCAAAATTCATTTTGAGGGAGGTAATCAGTCACAGCAGACCTGTGACAGTGTGTTTTGACTGTGATAAAAACGTTAATTATTTAATTGTTATCCGTTTTTGGGTATTAAGGGGTTAATCATCCATTTGCTGGTGGGTGCAATCCTTTGCTAACTTAATACATTTACTGTGAAAAATTGGTTGCTATAACTATTTTGGTTCATTGTTATTTCAACTTTGACAGTTTTTTGTGCTTCTTAAAGGCACAGTAGCGTTTTTTATATTGCTTGTAAATTTATTTGAAAAGTATTTCCAAGCTTGCTAGTCTCATTGCTAGTCTGTTTAAACATGTCTGACACAGATGAATCTGTTTGTTCACTGTGTATGAAGGCCAATGTGGAGCCCCATAGAAATTTGTGTACTAAATGCATTGATGTCACTTTAAATAAAAGTCAGGCTTTACATGTAAAGAAATTATCACCAGACAACGAGGGGGAAGTTATGCCGACTAACTCTCCTCACCGTGTCAGTACCTTCGCCTCCCGCTCAGGAGGTGCGTGATTTTGTGGCGCCAAGTACATCAGGGAGGCCCTTACAAATCACTTTGCAAGACATGGCTACTGTTATGACAGAAGTATTATCTAAATTGCCAGAATTAAGAGGCAAGCGCGATAGCTCTGGGTTAAGGACAGAGCGCGCGGATGAGGTGAGAGCCATGTCAGATACTGCGTCACAGTTTGCAGAACATGAAGACGGAGAGCTTCATTCTGTGGGGTGACGGATCTGATCCAGGGAGACTGGATTCAGAGATTTCTAATTTTAAATTTAAGCTTGAGAACCTCCGCATATTGCTAGGGGAGGTATTAGCGGCTCTGAATGATTGTAACACGGTTGCAATTCCAGAAAATTATGTAGGTTGGATAGATACTATGCGGTACCGGTGTTGTACTGACGTGTTTCCTATACCTAAAAGGCTTACAGAGATTATTAGCAAGGAGTGGGATAGACCTGGTGTGCCTTTTTCCCCTCCTCCCATATTTAGGAAAATGTTTCCTATAGACGCCACCACACGAGACTTATGGCAGACGGTCCCTAAGGTGGAGGGAGCAGTTTCTACTTTAGCTAAGCGTACCACTATCCGGTGGAGGATAGTTGTGCCTTTTCAGATCCAATGGATAAGAAATTAGAAGGTTACCTTAAGAAAAATGTTTGTTCAACAAGGTTTTATCTTACAGCCCCTTGCATGCCATTGCGCCTGTCACTGCTGCGGCGGCATTCTGGTCTTGAGTCTCCTGGAAGAGGCCATTCGCACAGCTCCATTGGATGAAATTATGAACAAGCTTAAAGCACTTACGCTAGCTAACGCATTTGTTTCTGATGCCGTCGTACATTTAACCAAACTTACGGCTAAGAACTCCGGATTCGCCATCCAAGCGCGCAGAGCGCTATGGCTTAAATCCTGGTCAGCTGACGTGACTTCTAAATCTAAATATCTTAATATTCCTTTCAAAGGGCAGACCTTATTCGGGCCCGGCTTGAAAGAAATTATAGCTGACATTACGGGAGGTAAGGGCCATGCTCTACTCAGGACAGGGCCAAATCAAAGGCCAAACAGTCTAATTTTCGTGCCTTTCGTAATTTCAAGGCAGGAGCAGCATCAACTTCCTCCGCTCCAAAACAGGAAGGAGCTGTTGCTCGTTACAGACAGGGCTGGAAAGCTAACCAGTCCTGGAACAAGGGCAAGCAGGCCAAGAAACCTGCTGCTGCCCCTAAGACAGCATGAAGAGAGGGCCCCCTATCGGAAACGGATCTAGTGGGGGGCAGACTTCTCTCTTCGCCCAGGCTTGGGCAAGAGATGTCCAGGATCCCTGGGCGTTGGAGATCATATCTCAGGGATATCTCCTGGACTTCAAAACTTCTCCTCCACAAGGGAGATTTCATCTTTCAAGGTTATCAGCAAACCAAATAAAGAAAGAGGCGTTTCTACGCTGTGTACAAGACCTCTTACTAATGGGGGTGATCCACCCAGTTCCGCGGACGGAACACGGGCAAGGATTCTATTCAAATCTATTTGTGGTTCCCAAGAAAGAGGGAACCTTCAGACCAATCTTGGACTTAAAAATCCTAAACAAATTCCTAAGAGTTCCATCATTCAAAATGGAAACTATTCGAACCATCCTTCCCATGATCCAAGAGGGTCAGTACATGACCACAGTGGACTTAAAGGATGCCTACCTTCACATACCGATTCACAAGGATCATTATCGGTACCTAAGATTTGCTTTCCTAGACAGGCATTACCAGTTTGTAGCTCTTCCCTTCGGATTAGCTACGGCTCCAAGAATCTTTACAAAAGTTCTCGGCTCACTTCTGGCGGTACTAAGACCGCGAGGCATAGCGGTGACTCCGTACCTAGACGACATTCTGATACAAGCGTCAAGTTTTCAAACTGCCAAGTCTCATACAGAGATAGTTCTGGCATGGGTGGAAGGTGAACGTGGAAAAGAGTTCTCTATTACCACTTACAAGGGTTCCCTTTCTAGGGACTCTTATAGATTCTGTAGAGATGAAAATTTACCTGACGGAGGCCAGGTTATCAAAACTTCTAAATGCTTGCCGTGTCCTTCATTCCATTCCACACCCGTCAGTAGCTCAGTGCATGGAAGTAATCGGCTTAATGGTAGCGGCAATGGACATAGTACCATTTGCGCGCCTGCATCTCAGACCGCTGCAATTGTGCATGCTAAGTCAGTGGAATGGGGATTACTCAGATTTGTCCCCCCTGCTAAATCTGGATCAAGAGACCAGAGATTCTCTTCTATGGTGGCTATCTCGGCCCCATCTGTCCAAGGGGATGACCTTTCGCAGGCCAGATTGGACGATTGTAACAACAGACGCCAGCCTTCTAGGTTGGGGCGCAGTCTGGAACTCCCTGAAGGCTCAGGGATTATGGACTCAGGAGGAGAAACTCCTCCAATAAATATTCTGGAGTTAAGAGCAATATTCAATGCTCTCCTAGCTTGGCCTCAGTTAGCAACTCTGAGGTTCATCAGATTTCAGTCGGACAACATCACGACTGTGGCTTACATCAACCATCAAGGAGGAACCAGAAGTTCCCTAGCGATGATGGAAGTCTCAAAGATAATTCGCTGGGCAGAGTCTCACTCTTGCCACCTGTCAGCGATTTACATCCCAGGCGTGGAGAACTGGGAGGCGGATTTTCTAAGTCGCCAGACTTTTCATCCGGGGGAGTGGGAACTTCATCAGGAGGTCTTCGCTCAACTGATTCATCGTTGGGGCAAACCAGATCTGGATCTCATGGCGTCTCGCCAGAACGCCAAGCTTCCTTGTTACGGATCCAGGTCCAGGGACCCGGGAGCGGTGCTGATAGATGCTCTGACAGCCCCTTGGGTCTTCAACATGGCTTATGTGTTTCCACCATTTCCGATGCTTCCTCGATTGATTGCCAAGATCAAACAGGAGAGAGCTTCGTTGATTCTGATAGCGCCTGCGTGGCCACGCAGGACCTGGTATGCAGACCTAGTGGACATGTCGTCCTGTCCACCGTGGTCTCTGCCTCTGAAACAGGACCTTCTAATTCAGGGTCCTTTCAACCATCCAAATCTAATTTCTCTGAGGCTGACTGCATGGAGATTGAACGCTTGATTCTATCAAAGCGTGGCTTCTCGGAGTCGGTTATTGATACCTTAATACAGGCTAGGAAACCTGTTACCAGAAGAATTTACCATAAGATATGGCGTAAATATTTATATTGGTGCGAATCCAAGGAGTTACTCATGGAGTAAGGTTAGGATTCCTAGGATATTGTCTTTTCTACAAGAGGGTTTAGAAAAGGGCTTATCTGCTAGTTCGTTAAAGGGACAGATTTCTGCTCTGTCTATTCTTCTACACAAACGTCTGGCAGAAGTTCCAGACAGTTCAGGCTTTTTGTCAGGCTTTAGCTAGGATTAAGCCTGTGTTTAAGACTGTTGCTCCGCCGTGGAGCTTAAACTTAGTTCTTAACGTTCTTCAAGGCGTTCCATTTGAACCCCTTCCATTCCATTGATATCAAGCTGTTATCCTGGAAGGTTCTGTTTTTGATGGCTATTTCCTCGGCTCGAAGAGTCTCTGAGTTATCTGCCTTACATTGTGATTCTCCTTATCTGATTTTTCATTCAGACAAGGTAGTTCTGCGTACTAAACCTGGGTTCTTACCTAAGGTAGTTACTAACAGGAATATCAATCAAGAGATTGTTGTTCCATCATTGTGTCCTAACCCTTCTTCAAAGAAGGAACGACTTTTGCATAATCTGGACGTAGTCCGTGCCCTGAAGTTCTATTTGCAGGCAACTAAAGATTTTCGTCAAACTTCTTCCCTGTTTGTCGTTTACTCTGGACAGAGGAGAGGTCAAAAGGCTTCGGCTACCTCTCTCTCTTTTTGGCTTCGTAGCATAATACGTTTAGCCTATGAGACTGCTGGACAGCAGCCTCCTGAAAGGATTACAGCTCATTCTACTAGAGCTGTGGCTTCCACCTGGGCCTTTAAAAATGAGGCCTCTGTTGAACAGATTTTGCAAGGCTGCAACTTGGTCTTCACTTCACACTTTTTCAAAATTTTACAAATTTGACACTTTTGCTTCTTCGGAGGCTATTTTTGGGAGAAAGGTGCTTCAGGCAGTGGTTCCTTCCGTTTAAAGTTCCTGCCTTGTCCCTCCCTTCATCCGTGTACTTTAGCTTTGGTATTGGTATTCCATAAGTAATGGATGACCCGTGGACTGACTACACTTAACAAGAGAAAACATAATTTATGCTTACCTGATAAATTTATTTCTCTTGTAGTGTAGTCAGTCCACGGCCCGCCCTGTCTTTAAGGCAGATCTAAATTTTAATTAAACTCCAGTCACCACTGCACCCTATGGTTTCTCCTTTCTCGTCTGGTTTTGGTCGAATGACTGAATATGACATGTGAGGGGAGGAGCTATATAGCAGCTCTGCTTGGGTGATCCTCTTGCAACTTCCTGTTAGGAAGAGATATATTCCATAAGTATGGATGACCCGTGGACTGACTACACTGCAAGAGAAATAAATTTATCAGGTAAGCATAAATTATGTTATATATTAATATTTAAAGGGATAGTCTAGTCAAAATTAAACGTTCATGATTCAGACAGAGCATGCAATTTTAAGCAACTTTCTAATTTACTCCTATTATCAAATTTTCTTCGTTCTCTTGGTATCTTTATTTGAATGTAAGCTTAGGAGCCGGACCATTTTTGGTTCAGCACCTGGGTAGCGCTTGCTGATTGGTGGCTACAATGGGCTGGCTCCTAAGCTTACATGCCTGTTTTTTCAAATAAAGATACCAAGAGAACGAACAAAAATTGATAATAGGAGTAAATTAGAAAGTTGCTTAAACGTTATAGAAATATTTAAATTAATTAAAATTCAATTAAAGGGGCATTCAGGTCAAAAAATTGAAATGCACTTAGATGAATTACATCTTTGAATAAAAACATATTACACATGTTTTGCCAAAATGCATCTAGTAAAAGTCATCACTGTTTTGGTGTTAAGATTTCTCTTGTTAAGTGTATTCAGTCCACGGGTCATCCATTACTTATGGGATATATTCCCTTCCCAACAGGAAGTTGCAAGAGTATCACCCAAGCAGAGCTGCTATATAGCTCCTCCCCTCACATGTCATATCCAGTCATTCTCTTGCAACTCAACTAGATAGGTCGTTGTGAGAGGTCTGTGGTGTTTTTTATACTTAGTTTATTTCTTCAATCAAAAGTTTGTTATTTTAAATGGCACCGGAGTGTGCTGTTTGTGCTCAGGCAGTATTTGGAAGAAGAATCTGCCTGCGTTTTTTCTATGATCTTAGCAGAAGTAACTAAGATCCACTGGCTGTTCTCACACATTCTGAGGAGTGGGGTATCTTTCAGAAAGGGAATAGCGTGTGGGGAATCCTGCAAACGAGGTATGTGCAGTAAATTATTTTTCTAAGGAATGGAATTGACTAAGAAAATACTGCTGATACCGATGTAATGTAAGTACAGCCTTAAATGCAGCAGCGACTGGTATCAGGCTGATGAATGTATGTACAATAAGTAATTTTCCAAAGAATGGAATTTGCTTAAGAAAATACTGTTAATACTGAAGTAATGTATGAGCCTTAACTGCAGTAGAAGCGACTGGTAGCAGGCTTATTAATAACACTACCTAACTTTTAAAGTGCATGTTTAAAACGTTTACTGGCATGTTATTCGTTTTTTGTGAGGTACTTTGGTGATAAATCTTTTGGGGCATGATTTTCCACATGGCTGTCGTTTATTTCTACATAGAAACGGTTAACTGAGGTTTCCCACTGTTGTAATATGAGTGGGAGGGGCCTATTTTAGCGCTTTTTTGCGCAGTAAAAATTCAGTTACAGTCTTCCTGCTTCTTCCTCCTTGATCCAGGACGTCTCTAGAGAGCTCAGGGGTCTTCAAAATTCATTTTGAGGGAGGTAATCAGTCACAGCAGACCTGTGACAGTGTGTTTGACTGTGATAAAAACGTTCATTGTTAAATTGATTATCCGTTTTTGGGTATTAAGGGGTTAATCATCCATTTGCTAGGGGGTGCAATGCTTTGCTAACTTAATACATTTACTATGAAAATTTGGTTGCTATAACTGATTTGGTTCATTGTTATTTCAACTGTGACGATTTTTTGTGCTTCTTAAAGGCGCAGTAGCGTTTTTTATATTGCTTGCAAACTTATTTGAAAGGATTTTCTAAGCTTGCTAGTCTCATTGCTAGTCTGTTTAAACATGTCTGACACAGATGAATCTGTTTGTTCACTATGTTTGAAGGCCAATGTGGAGCCCCACAGAAATATGTGTACTAAATGTATTGATGTCACTTTGAATAAAAGTCAATTTATACCTGTAAAGAAATTATCACCAGGCAACGAGGGGGAAGTTATGCCGACTAACTCTCCTCACGTGTCAGTACCTTCGCCTCCCGCTCAGGAGGCGCGTGATATTGTGGCGCCAAGTACATCGGAGAGGCCATACAAATCACTTTGCAAGACATGGCTGCTGTTATGACAGAGGTATTATCTAAATTGCCTGAATTAAGAGGCAAGCGAGATAGCTCTGGGTTAAGGACAGAGCGCGCTGATGATGTGAGAGCCATGTCTGATACTGCGTCACAATTTGCAGAACATGAGGACGGAGAGCTTCATTCTGTGGGTGACGGATCTGATCCAGGGAGACCAGAATCAGAGATTTCTAATTTTAAATTTAAGCTTGAAAACCTCCGTGTATTGCTAGGGGAGGTTTTAGCGGCTCTGAATGATTGTAACACAATTGCAATTCCAGAGAAAATATGTAGGTTGGATAGATACTTTGCGGTACCGGTGTGTACTGACGTTTTTCCTATACCTAAAAGGCTTACAGAAATTATTAGCAAGGAGTGGGATAGACCCGGTGTGCCCTTTTCCCCTCCGATATTTAGAAAAATGTTTCCAATAGACGCCACCACACGAGACTTATGGCAGACGGTCCCTAAGGTGGAGGGAGCAGTTTCTACTTTAGCTAACGTACCACTATCCCGGTGGAGGATAGTTGTGCTTTTTCGGATCCAATGGATAAAAAATTAGAAGGTTACCTTAAGAAAATGTTTGTTCAACAAGGTTTTATCTTACAGCCCCTTGCATGCATTGCGCCTGTCACTGCTGCTGCGGCATTCTGGTTTGAGTCTCTGGAAGAGGCCATTCGCACAGCTCCATTGGATGAGATTATGGCCAAGCTTAAAGCACTTAAGCTAGCTAATGCATTTGTTTCTGATGCCGTTGTACATTTAACCAAACTAACGGCTAAGAACTCCGGATTCGCCATTTAGGCGCGCAGAGCGCTATGGCTTAAATCCTGGTCAGCTGACGTGACTTCTAAATCTAAATTGCTTAATATTCCTTTCAAAGGGCAGACCTTATTCGGGCCCGGCTTGAAAGAAATTATTGCTGACATTACTGGAGGTAAGGGTCATACTCTTCCTCAGGACAGGGCCAAATCAAAGGACAAACAGTCTAATTTTCGTGCCTTTCGTAACTTCAAGGCAGGAGCAGCATCAACTTCCTCCGCTCCAAAACAAGAAGGACCTGTTGCTCGTTACAGACAGGGCTGGAAAGCTAACCAGACCTGGAACAAGGGCAAACAGGCCAGAAAGCCTACTTCTGCCCCTAAGACAGCATGAAGATAGGGCCCCCTATCCGGAAACGGATCTAGTGGGGGGCAGACTATCTCTCTTCGCCCAGGCTTGGGCAAGAGATGTCCAGGATCCCTGGGCGTTGGAGATCATATCTCAGGGATATCTTCTGGACTTCAAAGCTTCTCCTCCACAAGGGAGATTTCATCTTTCAAGGTTATCAGCAAACCAAATAAAGAAAGAGGCATTTCTACGCTGTGTACAAGACCTCTTAGTAATGGGGGTGATCCACCCAGTTCCGAGGACGGAACAAGGGCAAGGGTTTTACTCAAATCTGTTCGTGGTTCCCAAGAAAGAGGGAACCTTCAGACCAATCTTGGACCTAAAAATCTTAAACAAATTCCTAAGAGTTCCATCATTCAAAATGGAAACTATTTGAACCATCCTACCCATGATCCAAGAGGGTCAATACATGACCACAGTAGACTTAAAGGATGCCTACCTTCATATACCGATTCACAAAGATCATTATCGGTACCTAAGATTTGCCTTTCTAAACAGGCATTACCAGTTTGTAGCTCTTCCCTTCGGGTTAGCTACGGCTCCGAGAATTTTTACAAAGGTTCTGGGCTCACTCCTAGCGGTACTAAGACCGCGAGGCATAGCGGTGGCTCCGTACCTAGACGACATTCTGATACAAGCGTCAAGTTTTCAAATTGCCAAGTCTCATACAGAGATAGTTCTGGCATTTCTGAGGACGCATGGGTGGAAGGTGAACGTGGAAAAGAGTTCTCTATCACCACTCACAAGAGTCTCCTTCCTAGGGACTCTGATAGATTCTGTAGAAATGAAAATTTTCCTGACGGAGGCCAGGTTATCAAAACTTTTAAATGCTTGCCTTGTCCTTCATTCCATTCCACGCCCGTCAGTAGCTCAGTGCATGGAAGTAATCGGCTTAATGGTAGCGGCAATGGACATAGTACCATTTGCGCGCCTGCATCTCAGACCTCTGCAATTATGCATGCTAAGTCAGTGGAATGGGGATTACTCAGATTTGTCCCCTCTACTAACTCTGGATCAAGAGACCAGAGATTCTCTTCTCTGGTGGCTTTCTCGGGTCCATCTGTCCAAGGGGATGACCTTTCGCAGGCCAGATTGGACAATTGTAACAACAGATGCCAGCCTTCTAGGTTGGGGCGCAGTCTGGAACTCCCTGAAGGCTCAGGGATTATGGACTCAGGAGGAGAAACTCCTCCCAATAAATATTCTGGAGTTGAGAGCAATATTCAATGCTCTTCTGGCTTGGCCTCAGTTAGCAACACTGAGGTTCATCAGATTTCAGTCGGACAACATCACGACTGTGGCTTACATCAACCATCAAGGGGGAACCAGGAGTTCCCTAGCGATGTTGGAAGTCTCAAAGATAATTCGCTGGGCAGAGTCTCAATCTTGCCACCTGTCAGCGATCTACATCCCAGGCGTGGAGAACTGGGAGGCGGATTTTCTAAGTCGCCAGACTTTTCATCCGAGGGAGTGGGAACTTCATCCGGAGGTCTTCGCTCAACTGATTCATCGTTGGGGCAAACCAGATCTGGATCTCATGGCGTCTCGCCAGAACGCCAAGCTTCCTTGTTACGGATCCAGGTCCAGGGACCCGGAAGCGGCGCTGATAGATGCTCTGACAGCCCCTTGGGTCTTCAACATGGCTTATGTGTTTCCACCATTTCCGATGCTACCTCGACTGATTGCCAAGATCAAACAGGAGAGACCATCGGTGATTCTGATAGCGCCTGCGTGGCCACGCAGGACCTGGTATGCAGACCTAGTGGACATGTCGTCCTGTCCACCATGGTCTCTGTCTCTGATGCAGGACCTTCTAATACAAGGTCCTTTCAAACATCCAAATCTAATTTCTCTGAGGCTGACTGCATGGAGATTGAACGCTTGATCCTATCAAAGCGTGGCTTCTCGGAGTCAGTTATTGATACCTTAATACAGGCACGGAAGCCTGTTACCAGAAAAATTTACCATAAGATATGGCGTAAATATTTATATTGGTGCGAATCCAAGGGTTACTCATGGAGTAGGGTTAGGATTCCTAGGATATTGTCCTTTCTACAGGAGGGTTTAGAAAAGGGCTTATCTGCTAGTTCGTTAAAGGGACAGATTTCTGCTCTGTCTATTCTCTTACACAAACGTCTGGCAGAAGTTCCAGACGTCCAGGCTTTTTGTCAGGCTTTGGCTAGGATTAAGCCTGTGTTTAAGACTGTTGCTCCTCCGTGGAGCTTAAACTTGGTTCTTAAAGTTCTTCAAGGGGTTCCGTTTGAACCCCTTCATTCCATTGATATTAAGCTTTTATCTTGGAAAGTTCTGTTTTTGATGGCTATTTCCTCGGCTCGAAGAGTCTCTGAGTTATCGGCCTTACATTGTGATTCTCCTTATCTGATTTTCCATTCAGACAAGGTAGTTCTGCGTACTAAACCTGGGTTTTTACCTAAGGTAGTTTCTAACAGGAATATCAATCAGGAGATTGTTGTTCCATCATTATGTCCTAATCCTTCCTCAAAGAAGGAACGACTTTTGCATAATCTGGACGTAGTCCGTGCCCTGAAGTTCTATTTACAGGCAACTAAAGATTTTCGTCAAACTTCTTCTCTGTTTGTCGTGTACTCTGGTCAGAGGAGAGGTCAAAAAGCTTCGGCAACCTCTCTCTCCTTTTGGCTTCGTAGCATATTACGTTTAGCCTATGAGACTGCTGGACAGCAGCCCCCTGAAAGAATTACAGCTCATTCCACTAGAGCTGTGGCTTCCACCTGGGCCTTTAAGAATGAGGCCTCTGTTGAACAGATTTGCAAGGCTGCAACTTGGTCTTCGCTTCACACTTTTTCAAAATTTTACAAATTTGACACTTTTGCTTCTTCGGAGGCTATTTTTGGGAGAAAGGTTCTACAGGCAGTGGTTCCTTCCGTTTAAGTTCCTGCCTTGTCCCTCCCATCATCAGTGTACTTTGGCTTTGGTATTGGTATCCCATAAGTAATGGATGACCCGTGGACTGAATACACTTAACAAGAGAAACATAATTTATGCTTACCTGATAAATTTATTTCTCTTGTAGTGTATTCAGTCCACGGCCCGCCCTGTCTTTTTAAGGCAGATCTAAATTTTTATTAAAACTCCAGTCACCACTGCACCCTATGGTTTCTCCTTTCTTGTCTTGTTTCGGTCGAATGACTGGATATGACATGTGAGGGGAGGAGCTATATAGCAGCTCTGCTTGGGTGATCCTCTTGCAACTTCCTGTTGGGAAGGGAATATATCCCATAAGTAATGGATGACCCGTGGACTGAATACACTACAAGAGAAATAAATTTATCAGGTAAGCATAAATTATGTTTTTTCTCTGCATGTGCATGTGAAGCATAGCTAGATATTCTCAGTACAACCGCATTTTAAATACTGCAGCTGCTCAGAGTGCCAGTGGAGCAATTAACAAATTGAGTCATTACCAGATGTGACAAGAACCTTGGGCTCTCTGAGCATGTGTTGTGTATAAAATGCTGGCGCACAGTGCATACTTAAATACACATTTGAAACAGCTATAGCTTTTATTAGAAGCATTTTTGCTAATACATGTATATTACATAAATGTTTCTATTCAAAACTGAAATGCATTCATATAGCTTCCACTTTTGGCTGGAATATCCCTTTAAATTGTCTATTATACTATGGATATGAGTACAATATTTTATTGGAAAATTCAGTTTAAAACCTTCTAGTATAATCCAAAAATAGACCAACAATGTTAATTAGTTACACAAGCGACTAATTAGCAGAATTTAGTTAGTAAGTTTGAACTAAAATTTCCATCAACATTACTTTTGTTAAAACAATTCAATAAAATGATACCATCAAATATAATAATTATCGGACCTAGCACAATAGTCAATAAATCAAATATATTATTTAGAAGCCTTATAATGATTAATCAACTATCCAGAATTTACCAACGAATACAATGTAGCTCAAATTAAATATAACCCTAGAACACTTTATAATTATTTAAAATGTGTCATCAGTATTTATTAACAAACCTTTTAGTCTCAAGGGATAAATTAATTTCCTATATACTATAGTGTATAAATTACACTGATACATGAATAATTCCTGGGATGTTCATGTGTAACATCTCAAGCTGAGATATAAAATACACTTAAGCAGAAAGTTAAGTCACTTTCAGCCACAATAATAATTCAAGGATTTTCCCAGTGCACCAATCAGGATACGAAAAAAAATCAATATAGCATTCAAAATTAATAGGATGTTCATTCATTATTTCTTATATTTTTGGATTTTACCTTTGTTATCTTGTATAATGTGCTGCGATTTCGCTTTGAACAAAACAACCCGTTTTTTTTTTTTTCTAAACAACGATCACGTTGTTTAGACAGCCAATTGATTTTCTGGCCGTTAATTGACGTCAGAAGGTGATGCTTAATGGTGCGCATGCGCGACTATTTTTACTTCCTCCTTGAAAGCGAGTGCGTCCTCGTGTTGCGCATGCGCATTAAGCCGTTCATTTGTTTGCCAAGTCTCCACCGCATCTGATCGCATACTGCTTTGTAGTTCAGACGTATAGCGTAGTTCAGACGTATAGAGCGGGTGGGACCGCTCTATACGTCAATGTATAGCAAACACGGAAATGCTGGATGGGAGAAGATTAGGATAGCAAGGAATCAAAAAATAAAGGTTGGTAAATACGGTCAAATTAAAGTTTATTTAAAAAATAAACATAGCGACTACGTTGTACGTTAGAAAAGCAAAATACATATCAATTTGTATGTGAAAAACTTTACCTTCACTTTAACCAGTCAATGCAATTTTAATGAATACATTATGGCTAAAATTTGAATACAATCTCTAAAATACTTTATAGTAATTTAAAATCAAGTGTTTTATTACAGAACCTTGTTTTCCTTCAATATTAATTTCCTAACAGCTAACATTTATCTTATAATAAGCTTAAAAATAGCGGCTATACAGACAAAGTACATCAGCCCTGGTTCACAATAGGGAGATTAAGCCTCTATATGGATAAGCCAGTTGTGTTCTCTCTGTGTGTATCTGTGTAATGTATCCTCCAAGCAAAAAGATATTTTGGTTAGCCAGATAGGCAGGCAGCAAGATGGCCCAAAGTATGATTTTAGGTTAGCAAGTCAGCTGGAATGTGTTAGCCCAGGAACATTTCAATGTCAGAGCACGGAATTATAGACACAAGACAAGGACGCAGCCAAAATCAATCAGCCTCTCTCAACTCTGTGAGAGCTCTTTTTCTCTGTAGCTTATTTTTGCTTCCAAAATATAGAACCTTGCATTTTCCAGTATTAAATCTCATTTTCCATTTACCTGCTCATTCTACTAATTTTTTTAGATCCTCTTGTAAAGCAAGTTCATCCTGCCCTGTCCTAATTACCTTACACATCTTTGTATTATCTGCAAAAAATAGAGATTTTGTGATTTAATGCTTGCTCCAAGTCATTTTATAAAAATATTAAAAAGAAAAGGGCTCGGTACTAATTGCGGGGAGACTCCACTGATTACCTTTGTCCAATCTGAGTATGATCCCTTTACTACTACTCATTGCTCCCTGTCTTTTTTCCAGTTATTTATCCATGAGCTAACATTTTCAGCTATTCCCAGTCCGTTAATTTTGTGCGTTAATCTCTCATCTGGACTCAGGAGGAGTGAACCATGCTGATTTGAACTCAGCATGGTTTACATGAATATACTCAATATACTCATCAATATAATCCCTTCAAGTATCTTCCCCACTATTGATGTCAGACTAACTGGTCTATAGCTTCCTGGATCAGCCCTGCTTCCATTTTTAAAAAACTCACATAAATTGCCTAAAAGTATTAACCCAAGCCTCCTTGGGATAAAGTCAAACAAACACAAATTTTAGTTGTATTTTACAGCAAAGGCTGCAAAATAAACAATGAATGTATAGTGCAATAATGTTTCACATTTTCTTCTTAAATGGAATGAGTCCACAGCTGCATTAATTACTTTTGGGAAATAAGAACCTGGCCACCAGGAGGAGGCAAAGACACCCCAGCCAAAGGCTTAAATACTTCTCCCACTCCCCTCATTCCCCAGTCATTCTTTGCCTTTCGTCCCAGGAGGTTGGCAGAGAAGTGTCAGAATTTTTGTTTTTTGTCTCTTATGGATGGTAGTACTTTTCGGCATGGGACAGGAGTTTTAAGTAATCCTGTCAGTCTCTCAGTGAGGGCTTAGATGAAAGTTAGAGTCCGGAGATTCAGGGAGATTCTTTCTGCGAAACCATCCCGACTCATGTTAACAGCTCCTCAAGCAATCAGTGTTGTCGAACTTCGCTCCGCTGCCTGGTTTCTTCTCTCAAGTTTATGGTGGAGGCGATGCTACTATCCGTCACACTTGAAAGGCTGTGTTCCTGTTCCACGGTGTAGATTCCGGTAAGATTGTTTCATTTTACTTTATTTCTCAATGTACTGTAATGTGAATGTTTTCCCGAGAGGCTACCACCTTGCGTGTCTATCTTATCACAAGGGTCTCAGTGAGTCTCTTTTAGTATCTTGGAATCGAGGGTTAATATCTCCTGAGGGGGGTTATTGAACAGGGGGTTTATAATCATATTTGTTGTGTGATTCAACCTGCTTATGTGTGATGTTTATGGGCTTGTGTTTGGAACATCGAGGCCTTTGGAAGTGACGCAGCCTTTTGGTTGGGCGCGCTTTTTTGGACTCTACGGTTCCCCGCGGGTGTAACTGTTCCTGAGTGTTGTGCCTTTCGTTACAGGAATGCCCGCCTTCACGTATTGCTCAGACATGTTTTTCAGTTATTGATTGACCCTATCGTTACCAGGTACGGGGATTTTCAGTCTGCTAATTTGAATGGTGCACCTCATTAGACATGATGTAATCTCCTGATTGTCTTTGATTGAAATCTTTCCCAGTTTTTTGGAAGACAAGGCTCCGTTTGGCTGGTCCTGCGGGTACGCCTGTGTCTTTTTGGACGCTAACTTTCAGGTTGCCTTATATTTTATTTGTATCCGATTGGATGTCTTTTATTTAGTTTTGTTTCCTTTGGGAACCTTCTGGGATCGATATTCTTTGTTCTTCTTCGGAAGTTGTTTTGGACATGTTAGTCCTATGTTAAAATGTATGTTTTCCCCTATGAGGGAGAATTTATGCAGCTTGCCGGTTAGGACCCTATGTGCAGGCTGGTCCTGTTGGGTTCATTCGGTCTTGCGGCTGTTCAGACACGTGGCGCTGTTCTGCTTGACTGGTATGGTAGAAGCGCAGAGTGCTCAGGTTATCTTTTGGTTTTCATGTTCAACTAAGCATTCAAGAGGATCTCTGGGTCCGTAAGGAGGGAAGGATTCTTGCAATTCTTATAGCCTTCAGTCATAGATGACCGGGTCAGGGGAGTTTTCCACTGCGTCACTCTATCCAACATAGAAACATAGACATTGACGGCAGATAAAAGCCATAGGCCCAGCAAGTCTGCCCAATATTACCTAACAGTATAAACTTATCTAGTTTGTAGGATAGCCTTATGCTTGTCCCATGCATTTTTAAAGTCCCCCACAGTGACATCTGATATCATCAGAACCTAGTGTTTTCCTCCCCCCAGGCGGTAGAGGGTTGGGGGGCTTAGCGCCCCATTGCCGCAATTTGAGCGGTTTGGCCTTCGGTTTTAGGGTTCTGGATTGCCCTTGCGGGCTTGATTCAACAGCTTGTATCAGAATAGGCTGTCTAGCATGCGGAGTGTTTTCAGTTTGAAACCAGTTGCTACTGTTGGCACCTTGAAGGTGTGCGCATATGCTATTTATAGTGTATCTAGATACAGCTCTTACTCTTGATGTGTACTGTCTGTTTGAGTGATGAGACCTTTGGGTCTCCTTCCATTGTTTCCAGCTGGATCCCCTTTTAGGGATCTGTATTTCCGGTTGATGGTTGATCTCTGTGGGGACTTTGCTTAGCTTAGCGCCTTTCTCTTCCCTGTGTCCTCTGCTGGTGTTGAGGTGATGGGGAGTCTAGCCCTGCTAGAAGGTTTTTTTTACCTCAAGGTATCCCTTATGTTGTCCTGGTTGTTTTGGAATCTTGAATCTCAGGGCTGGTCGGGGTGTTCCACGGTAGTGGGAACTTGGGCTATGTCCTTGCTCCATCTATCTGACCTGGTCAGGGTGGCCAGGTTTTCGGAGTATTTATTACTCTTTGCAACAGAGCAGCCCAGGTGCTCTAGGGTTAACATTGTGACTTGCGCAGCTGCTGGTGCTGGAGATCCAACTTCTGGTGCGCCTTACGGTTGCATTCCCTTGGTCAGCTTGCCAGTGTAACCTATGGATTTCCTGCTCTGCAGGCAAATGGGTTGGCTGTGTCTCGGCTTGGCAAGCTACTTGGGGGGGACCTTTTCTAGGACATTCGTGTTGGGGATTTATCTTCCCATTAGCCGGTGACTTCGGGCCTTGAGAACAGTTACTGCCCATCCGGGCCTCATCCATTTTTCTTTAGGGGATATTCTCCTCCCTATGGAGTTGGAGTCCTTTCTTGGGGCTTCTCCTGGAGGGGAGGTTGACAGGTGGGATTGGTTCCCCCTGGGGTCTTGCTGGCTCCAAGTCAGACTTGTTGGGCCTTTATTTGGATAGATCCTTAGGTCTATGGCCTTGTCATCTGTTTTCAGATTCGGGTTGTACTTGTACTCTGTGGGGATGGCTGTGATATCCTTACACTTGTTCTTGTACCAGTTTCAGGATTCTTCTGTTCCCGTATTTTGGATCCCTGGGGCTGGGTTGGTCCAGCTGGGTGTGGGTCTACAGGTCAGGATGGCCGAGCGGTCTAGGGCACTGTGTTCAGGTCGCAGTCTCCTCTGGATGTATGAGCCTTGTTAAGTCTATCCGTTAGCTCAGTCTGCTAGGATATAGAATTTCCTTTCAACTTGCTCCATCACTTTCAGAAGAGGGTCTACTCTTCCTTCGGGTTCTAAGGGTATACTCTTCTTCTCGGGGGGCCTCCATTGAGGTTTTGTGTTCCACTTTTTAGGGACCTTTATAAGTCCGGCAGCTTTGGTTGCCTGAACGTGCCCTCTGTCTGGGGGTGGCTTTTGCGGTTTGTTCCTTGCTTGACTGCTTCTTCTTCCTTGCAAGTGCCCTCTGTGTCGTCCTGATATGGACTCTGTGTTCTCCAACCTGGGTTTTTTTTTGCCTTGGTCTATTACACATTTTTCATGGTTGAATACTTTGGCATTCTATGTTCAGACGCTGGGAGGGCTTTGCCTCTTCAGTTGCATTCAGTGCTTGCAGGATGTTGGAGAGAAGTCTGTTCTGTCTCTGTGCCCGGGCTTATCCCGGGTTTCGCTTGGTATATGCGTGGTCTCCTTTTCCTGTTTGGACCTGTTTGGGTCTCTGTGAGCTGGGCTCACTCTTGGAGGTGTTCTTTTTTGTATTAGGTGACCTTTTTTGGTTTCCTCGGTTCTCCTTTGCCTTGTCCCCTTGGGGGTTTCAGCTGGTGTCCCCTTCATTAGTGGGGGGTGAGTGGTGGGGGACCGTCTGTTGGGCGACTGTCTCCTGGAGGACTGTTCGCTCAGTCGAATCAGTTTTGCAGTCTCTTGTTTGGCTTCTGGACTAGCTGCTAGTCAGTGTTCTTGGGGCTTTTCCTTTAAAAAATGTATCGGCTTCGGGCGAAGCAGGTTTTTTTTATTGGGTGGAGGTTCAGGCCTGGTGCCCTCAGTATGGGCCACCTATTGTACCCTCCCATCTTGGCATTCAGTGTCCTCTATAGCTTGGGTATTGTTTTCCCAAAAGTAATGAATGCGGCTGTGGACTCTTTCCATTTAAGAAGAAAAACATAAATTATGCTTACCTGATAATTTCCTTTTCTTCTGATGGAAAGAGTCCACAGCTCCCCACAGGTAATTTATGTGGGGCATCCTTATTATTCTTCTGGCACCTTTCACCCTGATATTTCTTCTACTGTTCCTTGTTCCTCGGCAGAATGACTGGGGCATGAGGGAAGTGGGAGGAGTATTTAAGCCTTTGGCTGGGGTGTCTTTGTCTCCTCCTCGTGGCCAGGTTCTTATTTCCCTACTGTCTACTAAAAAAATATATATAGTTTTGATAGATAAATATAAAAAAAACAAGGCTCTATTTCTGTTTAAATTTAGTGATGGATAAAAATGCTCTGGTCTTTTGGGAAAGTTTTAGTCTGAAATGCCCGGTCCATTAAGGGGTTAATGCTGAGAGCAGCAGTCTGCTGGCTTGTTAAATCCTCAGAGTAACAGTCTTTAGCCTTGTTAGCAGTTATACCAAAAGCAGCAAAAACGGAATAAAGTTAACACCTTAACTTCCCAAAATTGCAGGCTAGAAATAGAGTATGAAATAGAGAAAAAATCACAAAAATGAATAGAAGCTTCCACTAGTGTATTGCCAGAGAACAGCTCACTACAGCTTGTAAATTAACCAAGCAGTAAGTTTTTGGTAAACAGGTGTTTTAAAGGAAACTAATGAGGGAAGGCATCATGGTCCTAAAGATAGTAGATTCTGAAGGAATTGTTATACATATATATATATATATATAACAGCTGCATTGTCATTAAGACAAGAATGATTGCTAGAAATGAAACTCTTGATTAACCCCTTCGCAACCGAGTATGTGCCAGGAACGTCCTACAAAAAAATACCCTTAACGGCCAAGGACGTTCCTGGCACGTCCTCTGGGGTTTCAAGCGGTAGAAGCGATCCTGATCGCTTCCAGCCGCTTTCATGGTGTGATGCCTCGATATTGATCCATTCAGGAATTGCAGAGCCGAACATAACAATCCTGCAAACAAAAAAGTAAAATTATTAAGAGTGGATCTTCCCTCTAAAGGAATATGAAAGGTAGTGAGGACACTACCCAAATGACCCTGGTCAAAAGTTTACACACCCCAGTTCTTAATACTGTGTATTGCCCCCTTTAACATCAATGACAGCTTGAAGTCTTTTTTTGTATTTGTGAATGAGGCTCTTTATCTTCTCAGATGGTAAAGCTGCCCATTCTTCCTGGCAAAAAGCCTCCAGTTCCTGTAAATTCTTGGGCTGTCTTGCATGAACTGCACGTTTGAGATCTCCCCAGAGTGGCTCAATGATATTGAGGTCAGGAGACTGAGATGGCCACTCCAGAACCTTCACTTTATTCTGCTGTAGCCAATGGCAGATCGACTTGGCCTTGTGTTTAGGATCATTGTCATGTTGGAATGTCCAAGTACGTCCCATGCGCAGCTTGCGGGCTGATAAATGCAAATTTTCCTCCAGTATTTTTGATAACATACTGCATTCATCTTGCCATCAATTCTGACCAAATTTCCTGTGCCTTTGTAGCTCACACATCCCCAAAACATCAGCGATCCACCTCCGTGTTTCGCAGTAGGAATGGTGTATCTTTTATCATAGGCCTTGTTGACTCCTCTCCAAATGTAGCGTTTATGGTTGTGACCAAAAACTAAATTTTGGTCTCATCACTCCAAATGACTTTGTGCCAGAAGGTTTGAGGCTTGTCTCTGTGCTGTTTGGCGTATTGTAAGTGGGATACTTTGTGGCATTTGCATAGTAATGGCTTTCTTCTGGCGACTCGACCATGCAGCTTATCTTTCTTCAAGTGCCTTCTTATTGTGCATCTTGAAACAGCCACACAACATGTTTTCAGAGAGTCCTGTATTTCCCCTGAAGTTATTTGTGAATTTTTCTTTGCATTCCGAACAAAGAAATGGATGGTTACCTTTAATAGCCATTCAAAACCCTTTGTGTCAACTTGTGTGCATGTTATCAGGCCAAAATCACCAGGGTATGTAAACTTTTGATCAGGGTCATTTGGGTAGTTTCTGTTGTCATTATGATTTAAAAAGAGTGTAAACACAGTTGATTGATAATAAATGGCTTCAGCCAAACACTAACCATGAGTGAAAGAAAAGTTTTTGTGTTATCATTCATATTCTCTGAAAAATGGCCAAGAAATCATAAATTCTGCCAGCACAACTATATATATATATATATATATATATATATATATATATATATATATATACAGTCATATGCAAAAGTTTAGGCACCCCTGACAATTTCCATGATTTTCATTTATAAATAATTGGGTGTTTGGATCAGCAATTTCATTTTGATCTATCAAATAACTGAAGGACACAGTAATATTTCAGTAGTGAAATGAGGTTTATTGGATTAACAGAAAATGTGCAATATGCATCAAAACGAAATTAGACATGTGCATAAATTTAGTGCATATTTAGTAGAGCCTCCTTTAGCAGAAATAACAGCCTCTAGACACTTCCTATAGCCTGTAATGAGTGTCTGGATTCTGGATGAAGGTATTTTGGACCATTCCTCCTTGCAAAATATCTCCAGTTCAGTTAGGTTGGATGGTTGTTGAGCAAGGACGCTTCAAATCACCCCACAGATTTTCAATGATATTTAGGTCTGGGGACTGGAATGGCCATTCCAGAACATTGTTTTGGGTCATTGTCTTGTTGAAATATCCAGTCCCAGCGTAATTTCAACTTTGTGACTGATTCCTCAACATTATTCTCAAGTATCTGCTGATATTGAGTGGAATCCATGCGACCCTCAACTTTAACAAGATTCCCAGTACCAGCACTGGCCACACAGCCCCACAGCATGATGGAACATCCACCAAATTTTACTGTGGGTAGCAAGTGTTTGTCTTGGAACGCTGTGTTCTTTTGCCGCCATGCATAACGCCCCTTGTTATGATCAAATAACTCAATCAGTCCACAGCACCTTCTTCCAAAATGAAGCTGGCTTGTCCAAATGTGCGTTTGCATAACTCAAGCAACTCTGTTTGTGGCATGTGTGCAGAAAAGGCTTCTTCCACATCATCTTCTCTTTGTGCAAAGTGTGCTGAATTGTTGAACGATGCAGTGACACCATCTGCAGCAAGATGTTGTTGTAGGTCTTTGGTGGTGGTCTGTGGGCTGTTTTTGACCGTTCTCACCATCCTTTGCCTTTGCCTCTCCGATATTTTACTTGGCCTGCAACTTCTGGCCTTAACAAGAACTGTGCCTGTGGTCTTCCATTTCCTCACTGTGTTCCTCACAGTGGACACTGTCAGCTTAAATCTCTGCGATAGCTTTTTGTAGCCTTCCCCTAAACCATAATGTTGAACAATCTTTGTTTTCAGGTCATTTGAGAGTTGTTTTAAGGCCCCCATGTTGCCAATCTTCAGAGGAGAGTCAAAGAGAACAACAACTTGCAATTGGCCACCTTAAATACCTTTTCTCATGATTGGATGCACCTGTCTATGAAGTTCAAGGCTTAATGGGCTCACCAAACCAATTGTGTGTTCCAATTAATCAGTGCTAGGTAGTTACAGGTATTCAAATCAACAAAATGACAAGGGTGCCCAAATTTATGCACCTGTCTAATTTCGTTTTGATGCATATTGCACATTTTCTGTTAATCCAATAAACCTCATTTCACTACTTAAATATTACTGTGTCCTTCAGTTATTTGAAAGATCAAAACGAAATTGCTGATCCAAACACCCAATTATTTATAAATGAAAATCATGGAAATTTTGCACACGACTATATATATATATATATATATATATATATATATATATATATGTGTGTATATATATATATAATGTGTGTGTGTGTGTGTATATATATATATATATATATATAACAACATTTAAAATTAGGGCGAGGCAAAATATAGAAAATATAGAAAAAATAACTCATTGTGTAGTTCATTAACAAATCTTGACAGGCCAGAAGGCTTGTTTTTCCCACAGACAGCCTCTGAATTACATTGTTTCCAATGCAGCAAAGGATTCTGGGTAAGATATGCAAATGAGGTTCACAATGACACACTTATATATATCCAAACAGACAAGCACGAAAGCAAATTGCCTGGGGTGCAACAGAAAATGCACAATAATAAGTAAGAGTGCACTCACCAGGACTTGTATAACAATTGTATTCCTCAAGTGTGAACATTTTCGAGGAGTTTAACCCCTTCCTCAGACATTTGCTGTTTTTCTGTATGTCTGAGGAAGGGGTTAAACTCCCCAAAAACGTTCACACTTGAGGAATAAAATTGTGATACAAGTCCTGGTGAGTGCACTCTTACTTATTATTGTGCATTTTCTGTTGCACCCCAGGCAATTTGCTTTCGTGCTTGTCTGTTTGGATATATATAAGTGTGTCATTGTGAACCTCATTTGCATATCTTACCCAGAATCCTTTGCTGCATTGGAAACAACACACACACATAAATAAATATTTATATATATATATATATATATATATATATATAAAACAAGACTTTAAGGTTGAAGTCAGAGCAAATAGGAGAAGAGGAGAAAATCCTCTTTGCATTTTGTGATACTGATACACAAATACAGAGACATGGGGGTAAATTTATCAAATGTCGGGCGGAGGCTCATGTCCGTCCGACATCAATAAATGCTGACAGCAAACGCCATCATTGCACAAGCATTTCTAGTGAAATGCTTGTGCAATGCATCCCCCCTACACTTTCACGGCCAGTCGGCCGCTAGCAGAGGGTGTCAATCATTCCGATCAGATACAATCGAATATTGGTGTATGCCACCTCCGAGGTGGTGAATGAGTTAAGGAGCAGTGGTCTTAGGACCTGAGGCTTCGGGGATAGATTGCAGCATCCGCTGCTTGATACATCTACCCCATAGAGAAGAAATCATCAGGGTCCTAAACTGTAGAACAAATATAGCTACAAATATGTACAAATAACTTTATACTCCCCTTAGTGAAGAAAAAAAAATATTAACTGGAAAAGTGATATATGAAAATCCAGCTTTTCAATAAATAAAAGTGTACCTGCTCTGTACATTAATTATAAAGTAGCAGGCTAAAAAGGCTATCAGTACAGACTGTTTGCATTGAAAAGTATATTAATGTCTGGAAAAGATTAATCACCGTGCCGCCAGAAAAGCTGATGAGCTGAGTGTACTAAGAAACAATGGAGTGAGGTAAGTAGAGTCGGGTGTGAGACTCAATAGCGCAGAGGGACCAACTGGGGTGCTATTAGTGGAGCGTGCATAACAGTACTAGCTCTGAGAAGAAATACATTTTTGATTAAAAAATGTGCAAAGGTTTGAAGAAGCATTTCTATGTAAGGAAAATAAATATAGCAGCACAGATTTCTGTGCGGCTATACTTATTTTCCTTACATAGAATGCTTCTTTAATCTTTAATAAAGTTTTTTTAAACAAAAACAAACAAACATTTCACTAGGAGGATTTTAAAGCCCAAATAAAATGTATCCCATTAACTGCTAAACTGTATGAATAAGTGAGTGTAAGGTGGTAATGTCTGTATGTCACTGTGTCCCTTGGCTTTGATGTACCTCATGAATAGGGTACCTGCTAATAGCCTGTGGGCTACATGAGTGCAATCTTCTATGGTTTCCAGCTGCAGAAATAGACTGCTTCCGGTAGAGAGCCCATCACAGCAGAAGATCTATGTAAGGAGTTTATAGACGTATAAAGGACCCAACAGGAGGAGGCTAAGGGGCTGGTACTTGTGACACCTGTGGCTCACTGGGTGTGATTGTGCCACTTCCCAATACCCCAATCTCCCTTCTGTTTCTCAGTAGCAGCGCTCTGAGGTGGAAAATAAAGGTCTTGATTACCAGAGGTGAGAGGGATTTAGTTTAGGGAATCTACTACTACTAGTGGCCAGGATTTAAATCTCAGGAGTAATGGTTCATTTACTTTCACCATTTTATGAAAGAAAAGGAAACTAGAAGATTGAGAGATTATGTTGTTAATCACATTGAGAGTTTTCAAGGTTAATTTTGTATCAGTGAAACTGAATGTAACAAGATCTAACACAAAGGGGATTTTACTTTCAACAAAGCAAACAATTTGCACAGTAAGAGCAGTCAATCTGTGTAATTTACATACAGTGCAACATTATTTAAAGGGATTAAATATAATTTAGCTAAAACTAATGTCCACAATTGTAAATTCCAAAATTATGATGTTAGGGACATTTAAACAACTACATTTTGGAATAAAAAAATGTTTCATTATGTGGACTAAAACAAAAGCTTTGCAATGTATTTTAATTTTTTTTTTTATTTGTCCTCTTTTCTGTAATTTTAAAGGGCAGTAAATACCTTGACATTTTAATATAAAATGTTTAGTTGTAAACACCTTGAGACGGTAATTAAAAATGTTTAGTTATGCATAGTAAAACAATTTTACTATATACAGTATATATATATATATATATATATATATATATATAGAAGAAAATAGATGCACTCGCCAGGAATTTCAAAGTTACCATTTAATGTAACATTAAATGGTAACTTTGAAAATCCCGGCGAGTGCATCCCTTTTTTTCACTACTTTCAATACTTTGGAAGCACCCTGGGTGGATAAAATGTTAACCGTGAGTGCTGGCCTGCCTGCTGTTTATTTATCTTTATATATATGTATAAAATTTGCCGGTAGATAAAAACCAAAAGGCCCATCAAGTCTACCCATATTACAAGTTACTTATTACTTCCTCACATTTTTCCTGAATGTGCAACTCTCTAACTTAAGATTGTTACCCCTTCTTTTGGCATTTCTTTTTCTTTCGTAAAATGATGTGAGTCCATAGGTGTCCATAGCATGTGGGATATACTTCCCGTCACCAGGTGGAGGTCAAGAACCCTCAGAAGACTGTACCACCTATATGCTTAAAGGGACAATGAACCCAAATGTTTTCTTTCGTGATTCAGATAGAGCATGCCATTTTAAGCAACTTTCTAATTTTTTCCTATTATCAAATTTTCTTCATTCTCTTGGTATCTTTATTTTAAAATCAAGAATGTAAGTTTAGATGCCGGCCCATTTTTGGTGAACAACCTGGGTTGTTCTTACTGATTGGTGGATTAATTTAACCGACCAAAAAACAAGTACTGTCCAGGGTACTTAACCAAAAAATAGCTTAGATGCCTTCTTTTTCAAATAAAGATAGAAGAGAAAAACTGATAAGAGAAGTGAATTAGAAAGTTGCTTAAAATTGCATGCTCTATCTGAATCACGAAAGAATACATTTTTGTTCAGTGTCCCTCTAACACCTAAAATGTAGAAATTTGGGTTCCAATTTTTCCCATATTATTATCTAGATTCCCCTTAGCAGCTCTACTATGTTTTTTTCCTCTAAAAAAAAGTTACTGTTTTATTAAGAGAACCGGAAAATGCAGTTAGCAGTTTATCTTCATTTTCATAGCGGTTGGGATGGGAGACAGGGACCCTCTGGGCAACATTTAGAGGCAAAATTAACATTTTCGATGTTTTTTACTTCAGGCTGTTGCCTGTACATCGTTACGGCGGTTAGCTCTGCCCCCTTCCCTTGGCGCCCTTTCTCCTCTTCTCCAATGCTCTGGAAGCTACTGTTTTTATCACTGAGGCATCATACAGACTTTTTCTCCACTGCTAGTATGAAATGTAACCCTTCATTGTCCAGGAGGTTGTGACTACCCTCGTAAGAGCTGCTAAGTGGGTTTAAAACGTTAACATAATTTTATTATGTTATTAATTTTTGGGGCCTTCATTTCTACTTTATATGGGTGGATTTAAGGGCAATTAATACAATTGTTCTCTATATTGTGCATTTAAAAACTGTACTTCAATATATACGCAGTTTTGCTTAATCTCTGCCAGTCATGTCTATACGCCCAATTAATATGTCTGACCCATTAGAGGAAACCTCCAGGGATTATTAAAATGCAGCACAGGAAACAAATGCTATTCATTCTCCTTGTTTGTTTTTCAAAACTGTTCCAGTGGACCAAATTAATCAGCTATGTGCTAATTGAGTTCCACGTTTCCAGTGCCAAGCTATAATTCTGCAGACTCGCAAAGACAAACTACATAAGGCCTATTCTCTACAGATGGCTCATTCCCCATTTGTAGCACAATGCATGGAAGAATTGAGTATTATGGTAGTAGCTTCAGTATCCCAGTACCTTTTGTTCATTTTCAACGTTATCCCCTTCAGTTGGCCATGCTTCATCAGTGGTCAAAGGATTGCTTTAATCTGGAGCAGCAAATAGAGCTCAGTTCATCAGTCAAAAGATCTCTCGTTGTGGAGGGACAGTCCTTACCTGGACCGTGGTCAGTACAGATGCAAGTCTGATAGGTTGGGGCACTGTTTGGGAGTTCCGGAGGGCGCAGGGAGTGTGCTCTCCTCAGGAGGAAAGTTTGCCTATCTTCATTCTTGGCCCATTCTCAGACAGGAAAAATGTATTTGTTTTCAGTCAGACAATTTCAGGGATTCGGAGTCCCCTTCCCATGCAAGAAGTTTTTCACATTCTATATTGGGCAGCGGAAAACCACTGCACTCTATCAGCTATTCACGTTCCGGGAGTGAACAACTGGGAAGCAGATTACTTTAGGCTTCAGTCAGTACCTCCCAGGAGAATGGTCTCTTCTTCAGGACATGTTCAATCAGTTAGTCCTGAAATGGGGTCTTTCCGAAAAAGATCTTATGGCGTCCAAGCTAAACCACAAACTTCCGGTTTATTGCGCAAGGTCAAGAGCTCAAATGATCAATGCTCTAGTCTGTCCTTGGAACTTCCAATTGGCCTATCTATTTCCTCTGTTTGTTCTCCTTCCAAGAGTCTTTGCAAGAATCAAACAGGACCTGGCTTCAGTAATTCTCATAGCTCCGGCATGGCCACGCAGAACTCATCCAGATGTCATCCTTCTTGGACTCTTACGGAAGATCTGCTGTCTCAAGGTCCATTATATCATCAGTATCTCAGATCTCACACAGAAGATTTACCATAAAGTTTGGAAATCTTATTTTCCTAAGATATGGTGAGTCCACAACGTTATCAATTACTAGTAGGATTATCACTCCTGGCCAGCAGGAGGAGGCAAAGAGCACCACAGCAAAGCTGTTAAGTGTCACTCCCCTACCCATAACCCCCAATCATTCTCTTTGTCTCTGTCAATGTAGGAGGTGACGTTCTGGTGTCTAAAAAAAATTAGATTTCTTTTGCTACACGCAAGTTTTTTTGGGTGTAGCCGTAGTCCACGTTAATCCCTTCAGTAGGGTAATGGTGGCTTTAAAGCATTTAGGAATTTGTAAGGTGGGCCTTGCTACGTTTTCTTAATATATTTGCTGCCCTAGTACAGAAAGACAGAGTAGGTTTACTCTGTTCTTTCTTTTTCTACAGGTCTCTGTGAAGAGTGGCGTCCTCTCACACCATGTAAGCTGTCGTCCTGCCTGACAGCTAGATTGCAGGTAAGTGCATTTTGTCTTCTAAGGACTGGAGGCTTGCACATCTCAATGTTTTGCTAATTTTTCCCTATCAGAGTTTAGTTTATCAGATTTCCTTTTGACTACATCACTTCGGTGATTTATATCAACCATCAGGGTTTAAGTAGTTACTTGGCGATGAAGCAGGTGTCTCCGATTTTTGAGTGGGCGGAGTTTCACTTCTGTCGCTTTTCTGCCATTCTCTTCCCAGGACGGACATCTGGGAGGCGGATTATCTGAGCAGGCAGATTTTCCTCCCAGGGTACTGGACTATTCATCTGGAGAATTCCTCAGGGGGCAGTTCCTGAGTTGGGCTTTATGGTTTCTCGTCTAATCTCCAAACTTCTCAGATACGGATCCAGATCAAGGGATCCGCAGACAGTTTTAGTAGACGCCCTTGCGTTTTCCGAAGGATTTCAGTCTGATTTTCCTGTTTCCTCTGTTGGCCTTTCTTGTTCGGAGGATAACCTGTATCAGGCAGGAGCAGGCTTGGTGTTTCAAATTGCTTCAGCTTGGCCTCGCTGGCATTGGTTTGTGGATCTGGTGGAGATGTTGTTTTCTCCTCCGGGGAAGTTTCCACTGAGGAAGGCCCATCTACTTCAGGTTTTTTTTTCTTCTTCCATATCTAGATTCTCTGTCGCTGCCGGCAGGGAAGTTGATTGCTTCGTCTCAGCAATTCTTCTGATTAGGATCGTCTCCTTGATGCAAGGCCATAGGCCGGTTCCTCGCATTATATTCCATAGGGTTTGGCGCAGATATTTTTACTTGTGCGACTCTCTGGGTTTCCTTAATGTAAAGTGAAGTTTTCCCTATTCTGTCTTTTCTCCGGGAGGGGCTGGAGAAGGGTTGGTCATGAAGGGTCAGATTTCTGCCCTCTCTGTTCTTTTCAAAAGTGTTTGGACGACTTCCGGATGTTCAGTCCTTTTTTAGGTCCGGATCAGGTTCAGGCCTGTGTTTCTCCTGTTGCTCTTTCTTGCAGCTTACTTTTGTTCTTCAGGTTCTGCAGCAGGGCTCTGTTTGAGCCAATGCATTCTGTTGATATTATGTCTTGTATTTTCTACCTATTTCCTCTGCTCGTAGAGTCTCTGAGTTTTCAGCTCTACAGTGTGAACATCTTATCCTCTTTTCCATATTGATAAGCGTTCCTTCGTACCAAGTTGGGATTTCTTCCTAAGGTGTTTTTGGACAGCAATGTCACTCAGGATATGTTTGTTCATTCATTCTATCCTGATCTTTTTTTTTTTTTTTACAAACTGAATGTGGTGTGTGATTCTATATCGAGACTACTAAGGCTTTTGGTCAATTCTCTGTCCTTTTTTGTGATATTTTCTGTCATGTATAGGGGCCAGAAGGCCACGTCAGCTCCTTTTTTCTTTTTGGTGGAGGAGTGTCTTTCGGTTGGCTTATGAGATTGTTAGACTTCTTCCTTCTGAAAGGATTTCTTTTTTTTAAACTAGGGCTGTTTATTCTTCTGGGCCTTTGCAGACAAGGCTTCTGTGGAGTAAGTTTTCAAGGAGGCCTCTTAGTCCTTGTTACATACATTCTCTGAATAGTTTTTTATTTTTTTTCTCCAAATAAATGTTTTTGCATCTGCTGAGGCTTCCTTTGGGAGGAGTTTTGTATGTGGTGGTGCCCTCAGTTTAGGTCCACCTGTCTTGTTTGTTTCTCCCTCCCTTTCCATTCTGTGTCCTCTAGCTTGTGTATTGGTTCCCACTAGTAATTAGAATGGATTCGTAGACTCTCCATGCCATTGGAAAGAAAACAAAATTTATGCTTACCTAATAAATTATTTTCTTTCCTGGCATGGAGAGTCCACGACTCACCCTTCTCTAATTTCAATACGGTTTATTAGGTTTCTAAACTTCAGGCACTTTATATCCTTGGTGTTCTTCTCTTTCCGTATTCCTCGGCTGAATGACTGGGGATTATGGGAAGTGGGAGGGATATTGCTGGGGTGTTCTTTGCCTCCTCCTAGTGGCCAGGAGTTGAAGTCCCACTAGTAATTAGAATGGATTTGTGGTCTCTTAATGCCAGGAAAGAAAATCATTTATTGGGTAAGCATATTTTTTTTTTCTGCTAGATTTAACAGTTAACTGCAAAACAATGTACTTCATACTAACCTAATAACTGTAGTTAGCCTGGATTCGCTCCTCCAAATGAGGCATGTGATTGGTGGTGTTTGACCATTGAAAAAAAATTGCATCAAGTAAAATGTTAATTTATTTTAAAAATGTTTAGACTTAGCTGATGTTTTTCTACAAGAATGCATCAAAATGTCTTGTAATTACAAGGTGTCTACTGATGCTTTAACTTTGTAATTTGCTGGCTTTCCAAATCTCCTGTTTCTATAAAGGTGATATAATGGGTGCCACAATGTTGTAACTTTGTTATCCTAGATTTAAAATTATGTTATTCTTATCTCATATGCCCTGCTGAGGCCAGATAGTAATAGTTATAAATGATTAGACAAAGTAACTGTCTGAAATGGTTTTGAAAAAAACTTTAATTAGGGACAAAAGTTTGTGCACTTTTGTCCCTAATTGCCTTCAGCAGAAGCAGTTAGATAAGGGAAACCTAGGTTTCAATATGCAACACCCATTACTTTACTTACGAACACTTTACATTAATTTCTGTCACAACTATTTTTTTAGCATTTATTTAAAGTCACTGATATTTTATTTCAATCATATCTACTAACTATAATATATAGTTATGGTGATAGATGCATTCTAGAGATAAACGTGATAATTTGATCTATGTACAAACACTGATTTTTTAACTTATCAAAATGTATTGGTGAAAGTTAAAATTGTCTCAAAACTATAATTCTTATATTGTTTAATTGACTTCCAGTTATATTTCCAATAGATGGGTCCATGAACTGGGATATCTCTAAACCATTCCAGGAAGGAGTCAATTCTTTCAATCTCTTTCAACATGAAGGTCTTGTAGCAAAGAAACCTTATGAATGTCCAGAATGTGGGAAAGGTTTTAAAGAGCAATCAAGTCTTCTTACACATCAGAGAAATCATTCACGAGAGAGACCTTTTTCATGTTCTGTGTGTGGGAAAACATTTATCTGGCAATCTCGTCTTCTTACACATCAGAAACTACATACAGGAGAGAAACCATATGCATGTTCTGTGTGTGGCAAATGTTTTCTCTGGCAAGCGCATCTTCTTACACATCAGAAAGTTCATACACAAGAGAAACCATACTCATGTTCTGAATGTGGGAAATGTTTTATCCAGCAAACACAGCTTATTACACATTTTAAAACTCATACTGGAGAGAAACCATTTGCATGTACTGAATGCGGGAAATGTTTTATTCAACAATCACAGCTGATTAGACATATGACGTATCATACTGGAGAGAAACCATTTTCATGTTCTGTATGTGGAAAATGTTTTATCCAGCAATCAAGTCTTACTGCACATCAGCGAATCCATACCGGAGAAAAACCATTTTTATGTTCAGTGTGTGGAAAATCTTTCATTCAGCAATCAAGTCTTACAACACATTTGCGGATTCATACAGGAGAGAAACCATTTTCATGTTCTGTTTGTGGAAAGTGCTTTATTCAGCAATCAAATCTTCTTACACATCAGAAGATTCATACAGGAGAGAAACCATATTCATGTTCTGAGTGTGGAAAATCTTTTCTACATCAATCACATCTTTCTAGACATCGGAGGATTCATACAGGAGAGAAACCATTCGCATGTTCTGTATGTGGGAAAAATTTTATTCAGCAATCAAATCTTGTAGCACATCAAAAAATTCATACTGGAGAAAAACCATTTACATGTTCTGAATGTGGAAAATGTTTCCTTTGGAGATCATATCTTCTCGAACATCTAAAAATTCACCTATGAGAAAAAGCACTTTTGTGTTATTGAAGTGGGAAATGTAATACACGTCAGTCAAATCTTAATACACATCAGGACATTCAGACTGAATAGACTTTCATGTTCTGAATATGGTAAATGCTTCCGCTTCTAGACTTTTTTTTATTGAACATAAAAAATACATATATTATACTATATTTGTAGGGAACTTATAGTAGCAAAATATAGACATGTTGTACATTAGAGGAACCCTTTTCGTATTCTGAAGATTGAAGTGTATTATCCATTATTTGCATGTTCATATTCAACAAAATCTAATATGGGATAAAGAAAACATTTCAATGTCTTACAATTTGGAAAATAATTTTAGAAAATATGTTTTTGAACCATTAAGTAGCAGTATCAGGTTTCATTAATCTCATTAATGCATGCTCAATGATTGTTGCTAATGTGGCAAGCATGCAGCAGTAATGCAAAATATAAAAGCTAGTTAATCAGTTGTATACATTATGTGGGGGTGCAATATAACTCCCAAATCCTTATGACTTATAAAAGAAAGAAATAGAGGAAACATTTTTATATTTATACTTGTGTCTTCTTCCTACTCCGTATGGCAATAAATAACATTACTTAAATGTCCATTCAATAGGAAAACATTTCTAAAAAATAAAAAAAGACATTCAGCTATTTAATTGTATTTATTGACTTCACAGAAATCTGAAATGAAGATAAAACGCAAAGAATATTATTATCTGGATATGGACAATACTGAGTTAAAAACATTTCACACTTTTCAGTACTGCTGGGGTATATGACCATGGCTACTGGAGTATGTAGAAGTCTGATGTGGTGGATATCTCTTAAAAAATACATTTCCACTTTCTGTTTGAGTTCATGAATTTCTTTCCTAAGATATGGTAAATCCACGGAATCAACCAGCCAGCAGGAGGAGGCAAAGAGCACTACAGCAAAGCTGCTATATATGTCACTTCCCTTACCCAAAATCCCCAGTCATTCTCTTTGCCTGTGGTGCAGGTGGAGGTGAAGTTTTGGTGTCTGATCTACAATCAAGATTTTTTTATTTTAAAAGCAGAGTAGGTTTGCTCTGATCTTTCTAAAGGGTCTTGCCTTAGCCCATGTCAGTCTCTTCAGTAGGGCAGTGATGGCTTTTGAGCAATTCGGAACTTGTGGGGTACAATCCTCACTGCGTTTTCACAAAAACTTTTGCTGCCCTATTTATATAGCTTGAGTAAGTTTACTCAGTCTTTCTGTATTTCCACAGGTCCATGTGAGGGATGGAATCCTCTCAAGCCAGGTGATCTGTCCTACTGCCGGACATATACATGTTAAGGTAAGTGCCAGTTTTATTTTTCTATGTAAGCAGGGGAAAATGTGGCACTTATTCAGCTAAAACGCTGCAGAGGGACGTTTTTTATAATTCCTGTCAGGGTATAGGTTTTTATGGCAGTTTTTGCAGGCACTGTTATTGTGAGAAGTTATTTATTTTATTGATGGCTCAGTGAGGATCTGTTTTTAGTAACGGATTATGTACTTTTATTGGGGTTTTTATTGTTTGTTTTTAAGCCTGTTTTTAAGAAAGTTGTTTTAAAAAAATGGCTTTTTTGTCAGCTGTTGGACCATCCCTTTTAGGGAGGTTCTAATTCTTTGATGTCAGAGCTTTTTTTGGCACTTTTCTTCACTTCCTGTAAAGTGAGGTGCACATATTTCAGATGGCTCTGCTGTTTAGAAGGCTTCTAGCTGTTTTTGCTTCTCTGGAATCCGGATTGTAAACAGGATTGTTTTTTTCCTCAGTTTGCTGCGGGTTGCAGGACATGTATGGCACCTCAATAATTCTGCTGAGGTGTAGAGTGTTGCCTAGGGTATGTTTTTCTTGATTTGGTAAATTTAAAAGGAACATTTATTTATGAACGTTTTTTTGTTTGGTATTATATCCTTTGTTAAAAGATAAAAAAAAAGTTGAATTTTTTTTTTTGCTTCTATTTTTTGTAATATGGATCAAGAGGCTGTGCAGGATGTTACCTGTAGCTTATGTTTTGATGCCCAAGTGAAACCCCCAGTACCTTTTTGTTCTTCATGTATTGAAAGAACTTTAGCTTATAGAAATAGACTTTTTGACCCTGAGCGATCATTAGCTAAGGCGGATGCTGTTCAGAAGCCTCCTGTTTCAGATGTGCTGCAGCTATCTCCTCAAGGGACCAAATCCAATTCATCTGCACATGCACTGCCCTGCTTTTCCTGTCATGCTCCGTCTGGGGTTACTTTGCAAGATATTGCTGCCCAGGTATCTTCTGTGGTATCTGAGGCGCTGTCTGCTTTTCCCATGCTGCAGGGAAAACGCAAAAGGAAATTTAAAGAAACAGTAACTTAGGTTTCTGATCGTGAAGTGGCTAATCAAAGTATTTCCTCTCAGAAGTCTGAGGATTAAGATTCTTCGGGTGCATCTGAGGGTGAAATCTCGGATTCAGGCAGTATAATTCCTTCTGCTGATTCTGAAGTTGTGTCCTTCAGATTTAAGCTGGAACACCTCCGCTTGTTACTTATGGAGGTTTTGGCTACCTTGGATGACTCCGATATTACTATAGTTGTTAACCCTAAGAAGTCTAGTAAGCTGAACAAGTATTTTGATGTTCCCTCTGCGGTGGAGGTATTTCCTGTTCCAGACGGTGCTTCTGAGATTATTGCATGGGAGTAAAAGAGACCTGGTATTCTTTTTTCTCCATCTCCTATTTTTAAGAAAATGTTTCCTATAGCTGACTCTAATAAAGAGTTGTGGCAATTGGTTCTTAAGGTGGAAGGAGCTATTTCCACTTTGGCTAAAAGGACCACTATTCATATAGAGGATAGCTGTTCCTTTAAGAATCCATTGGATATGAAATTGGAGGTATTATTAAAGAAAATGTATGTTCACCAAGTTCTTCAATGGCAGCCTGCGGTGTGTATTGCTACTGTTACCAGCGCTGCAGCTTACTGGTTTGATGCCTTGTCTGATTCTATTCAGACAGATACTCCTCTTGAGGAGATCCAGGACAGGATTAAGGCTCTTAATTTAGCCCATTCCTTTATTACTGATGCTTCCTTACAGGTCATTAAACTAGGAGCAAAAATGTCTGTTTTTCTTCATAAATGAAAAGAGTCCACAGCTGCATTCATTACTTTTGGGAAGTCAGAACCTGGCCACCAGGAGGAGGCAAAGACACCCCAGCCAAAGGCTTAAATACTCCTCCCACTTCCCTCATCCCCCAGTCATTTTCGTCCCAGGAGGTTGGCAGAGAAGTGTCAGAAGTTTTAGATAGTCTCTTATGGAGGGTAGTACTCTTTGGCATGAGACTGGAGTTTTAAGTAGTCCTGTCAGCCTCTCAGTGAGAGCATGGGTGAAAGTGAGTCCGGAGATGCTGGGAGAGTCTTTCTGCGAAACCATCCCGACTCATATTAACAGCTCCACAAGCAATCAGCCATGGACTTGAGAGAAGTTTCGCTGCCTGCCGAGTTTCTCTGCCTGCTTTTTTCTCTCAAGTCCATGGCAGAAGTGACGCTACTATCTGTCACACTTGAAGGGCCGTGTTCCTGTTCCACGGCGTAGATTCCGGTAAGATCGTTTTATTTTACTTTCATCATGGATGTATTGTAATTACAACTGTTTATCCAAGAGGGGCTACAACATTTTGAGGATAACTTTAACATAGGGTCTCAGTGAGGCTCCTTTTTGTATCTATGAATCAAGGGTTAATATCTCCTGAGGGGGGTTATTGAACAGGGGGGTTTTATAGTCATGTTTGTTATGTTATTCTGCCTGCTACTGTGTAGTGTTGCTTCGGCTCATGGCTATTTTGGAACATTATGGCCTATGTCTAGTGACGTGGCCTTTACGGTCGGGCGTGCTTTTGCATGGACTGCATGGTTTACCTTTTGACTCCATTTCCGCATTCCTGACTGTGTGGCGACTGAGAAATCCTGGTCCGCTGGTGTCTGGTTCTCTGGAGGTGGTGAGTGCCCCAGCCATTGGGGGTGTAAGGTGCTGTTTAGATATTTTCTTTTATTCAGTGTCCCAGTTATGGAGGATTCTGATTTTTAAGAGACGGATGAATTGGCCTGGGTGATACATGCTATGTTATGTTCCGAATGCCGTTTTAGAGTGCTCTGTTCCTCGGGATTGGGGAATCAGATGCCCACTGTGCCATCCGCCTCTGGGGATTCTATTTCCCACGAGACGAGTTCCCTACCACCAACTCTTACTATGCATGCAGGTAACCAAAACGCTACTTATCCTTCTATGGAGTGTGGCCTGTTCCCATTGGAGGTTACGACACAGTTCAGCATGGCAATATCTTTGGCGCATCTGCGCCTCCCGGGAGTGTGCTTACGATTTTGTCCATGTTCCATTAACCGGGGCTCGTCAGGCGTGGGATCGCCTGGTCCAGTTCAGCCCTCCGGGGGAGCATTGCCCACTGGGGGGTCAACCTTTTGTTGCCGGTGTTTTCTTTTGTCCTGGCGGAGGTATGTTGCACCTTTCGTTATAGACTGGCGCACTTTCGTGTTCTTCTAAGGTATGTTTTTGGCGTTGCTGGAGGATCCCACACTTAATGGGTCTGGGGATTCTCAGTCTTATTCTTCAACCGGCATACATAGACATAAGGGGATGAAGTAATCTTATAGTCTTTGTTATTTGTGTATCCTTTTCAAGTTCTGAGTTTGGAAGTCTTGGACCCCTTTTGGGCTGGTCCTGCGGGTCTGCCTTATCTTTTAATTTCATCCGGTGAGGATGATTTTTATTTGGTCTAAAGCTCATGTTGTGGTGTGATGTTTCCTTCGGGAACTTTCGATTTTGTGGTCGCACTGTTTACAAAAGTCTGACTGTTCTTTATCACTCCATCTCAGGGGAGACTCTATGTGGCCTTGACAGTGCTAGGGCCATTGGTTTCAGGCTGTTCCTGACTGGGTACAAATCCTTCTGTCTTTGAGGCCTAGTTCAGACATGTGGCACCTTTTTATGTCCGGTTGGTCCGGTGAGGGCGCCTAGTGATTACATACAATATGATTTGTGTTGTTTTCTTGTTTTATTTTACAAGCTTCAACTAACATCCTGAGAGAACTTGAGGGTCCGTGGTTGATTAGGCGCATGGGGGATTGGTTCAGTCCTCATTCGCCTTTCAATCTAGTGGGCCGGGACTCAGTTGAGATCTGCATCAAGGTCAGTCGTTTCCAATTTTTCCGGGAACTAGAGTGTTCCTTCCCATTGTCGGTTGGAGGCTTGGAGGATTTATGTCCTTCATACCGCCGTTCTTATGGTTTTGCCTTTGATGGTCTCTTTGGAAGTGTCCTTTTAGAGATTCTCTTCCTTTGGGTCGAGACTTTCTGGACTTCGTCTAGTTTTTCTGGGGATTTTGTCCGATTAATTAAGAAGTGAAGTCCGTGAGGCTCTGTCTTCCTTTGGGAGTTAGTCGTCTCCATATCAGGGGCGATAGGAGGTGTTGTCTCTTTTTCCAAGCTTTTTGCTTAGGGGATGTCTTTATGCCTGGGTTCGGGATGCTTTACATTCTCCCTTGGGTGTGGTCCTCTGGAACGTTTATCTGAAAGTATTATGGAGACTAGCCTTTCTTTCTACTCTTTCTGGTGACTCTGTTCTCGTTCTCATTTCCCTTAGTGTTGCCCTTGGGGCCTTTGGGCTCTAGAGAAATTGTTTGACTTTGTCGCGGCCTAGCACCTTGTGACCTCCGTCTAAGGATTTTTCTCTTCCCTTTGGGCTGGGAATTATGAGTCCTGTACCCGTTCTCATCCCCTGTGAGGTCTGATTGCTTCAGATGGGGTATCTTGGGTTCCCTGAGGGTGTCGTTCGTTCTAGGATGATTCTGGGTCCCGGGTCCAGGGTTCTTGTCTTGGATCCTTCTTGGATGTCTGGAGACTTATTGTCAGTATATGGCCGGGTTATAATACAATATATTTAATAGTTATTCTTTAAACAAACCCCCAATAAAATGCATATACAAAACAATAAAATTTATGTAAATTCCTAAATTCTTTATATTAGTTAAAATTTATAGACACAATGGGGGGTAGTTATCAAGCCGTCTACTTTTCTGGCTTCGCCGGCCCAATACGCCCGCCTAAGCTCGCCTACCTTCGCCGCCGCGGACCTGAAAAAATACGCCTAAGTTATCAAATAAAGCTGTCAAAAAGCCGCGGGGCGATGAGCAGCGGACTGTGACAGTTATCACTCATCCGATCTCGCTGCCCTTCGGCTTTTTCCCAGCTTTATTGCTAGCCTGTCACTAAGCACTCACACTAAACTACACTGTTCTACCCCCTATACCGGCGCCCCCGGAGCCTCCCGCAACTCAATAAAGTTACTAACCCCTAAACTGCCGCTCCTAGACCCTGCCGCAACTCTTATAAATGTATTAACCCCTAAACCGCCACTCCTAGACCCTGCCGCAACTCTTATAAATGTATTAACCCCTAAACCGCCGCTCCCGGACACCGCTGCCACCTACAGTATACCTAGTAACCCCTATCCTGCCCCCCCCTACACCGTCGCCCTCTATTATAAAATTATTAACCCCTATCCTGCTGATCCCGCACCTCTCCGCAACTAAATAAATAGTTTAACCCCTAAACCGCCGCTCCCTAAACCCGCCGCAACCTATATTAAACCTATTAACCCCTATCCTGCCCCCCCCTACACCGTCGCCACCTATAATAAATTTATTAACCCCTAATCTGCCCCCCCTACACCGTCGCCACCTATAATAAATTTATTAACCCCTATCCTGCCCCCCACTACGCCGCCGCCACTGTAATAAAATTATTAACCCCTAAACCTAAGTCTAACCCTAACGCCCCCCTAACTTAAATATTAATTAAATAAATCTAAATAAATTAACTCTTATTAACTAAATGAATCCTATTTAAAACTAAATACTTACCTTTAAAATAAACCCTAATATAGCTACAATATAAATAATAATTATATTCTAGCTATCTTAGGATTTATATTTATTTTACAGGTAACTTTCAATTTATTTTAACCATGTACAATAACTATTAAATAGTTATTAACTATTTAATAGCTTACCTAGCTAAAATAAAGAGAAATGTACCTGTGAAATAAATCCTAACCTAAGTTACAATTACACCTAACACTACACTATACTTTAATAAATTATTCCTATTTAAAAATAAATACTTACCTGTAAAATAAACCCTAAGATAGCTACAATATAATTAATAATTATATATAGCTATCTTAGGATTTATATTTATTTTACAGGTAACTTTGTATTTATTTTAGCTAGTTAGAATAGTTATTAAATAGTTATTAACTATTTAATAACTACCTAGCTAAAAGAAATACAAAATTACCTGTAAAATAAATCCTAACTTAAGTTACAATTAAACCTAATACTACACTATCATTAAATTAATTAAATAAACTACCTACAAATAACTACAATTAAATACAATTACATAAACTAACTAAAGTACAAAAAATAAAAAAAGCTAAGTTACAAAAAATAAAAAAATAAGTTACAAACATGTTAAAAATATTACAACAATTTTAAGCTACTTACACCTAATCTAAGCCCCCTAATAAAATAACAAACCCCCCCAAAATAAAAAAATTCCCTACCCTATTCTAAATTAAATAAATTTCAAAGCTCTTTTACCTTACCAGCCCTTAAAAGGGCCATTTGTGGGGGCATGCCCCAAAGAAAACAGCTCTTTTGCCTGTAAAAGAAAAATACAACCCCCCCCCCAACATTAAAACCCACCACCCACATACCCCTAATCTAACCCAAACCCCCCTTACAAAAACCTAACACTAATCCCCTGAAGATCATCCTACCTTTAGTTGTCTTCACTCAGCCGAGCCACCGATGGAACTGAAGAGGACATCCGGAGCGGAAGAAGTTAATCCTCCAAGCGGCGCTGAAGAAATCTTCCATCCGATGAAGTCATCATCCAGGCGACGCTGAAGAAAAGTCTTCGATCCGGCCGATGTCATCTTCAAAGAGGCGCTGAAGAGGTCTTCTATCCGGGCGAAGTCATCTTCCAAGCCGGGTCTTGAATCTTCCTTCCGCCGACGCGGAACCACCTTCTTCACCGACGGACTACGACGAATGACGGCTCCTTTAAGGGACGTCATCCAAGATGGAGTCCCCTCAATTCCGATTGGCTGATAGGATTCTATCAGCCAATCGGTATTAAGGTAGGAAAATCTGATTGGCTGATGGAATCAGCCAATCAGATTCAAGTTCAATCCGATTGGCTGATCCAATCAGCCAATCAGATTGAGCTCGCATTCTATTGGCTGATCGGAACAGCCAATAGAATGCGAGCTCAATCTGATTGGCTGATTCCATTAGCCAATCAGATTTTTCCTACCTTAATTCCGATTGGCTGATAGAATCCTATCAGCCAATCGGAATTGAGGGGACGCCATCTTGGATGACGTCCCTTAAAGGAGCCGTCATTCGTCGTAGTCCGTCGGTGAAGAAGGTGGTTCCGCGTCGGCGGAAGGAAGATTCAAGACCCGGCTTGGAAGATGACTTCGCCCGGATAGAAGACCTCCTCAGCGCCTCCTTGAAGATGACATCGGCCGGATCGAAGACTTTTCTTCAGCGCCACCTGGATGATGACTTCATCGGATGGAAGATTTCTTCAGCGCCGCTTGGAGGATTAACTTCTTCCGCTCCTGATGTCCTCTTCAGTTCCATCGGTTTGCTCGGCTGAGTGAAGACAACTAAAGGTAGGATGATCTTCAGGGGATTAGTGTTAGGTTTTTGTAAGGGGGGTTTGGGTTAGATTAGGGGTATGTGGGTGGTGGGTTTTAATGTTGGGGGGGGGTTGTATTTTTCTTTTACAGGCAAAAGAGCTGTTTTCTTTGGGGCATGCCCCCACAAATGGCCCTTTTAAGGGCTGGTAAGGTAAAAGAGCTTTGAAATTTATTTAATTTAGAATAGGGTAGGGAATTTTTTTATTTTGGGGGGGTTTGTTATTTTATTAGGGGGCTTAGATAAGGTGTAAGTAGCTTAAAATTGTTGTAATATTTTTAACATGTTTGTAACTTATTTTTTTATTTTTTGTAACTTAGCTTTTTTTATTTTTTGTACTTTAGTTAGTTTATGTAATTGTATTTAATTGTAGTTATTTGTAGGTAGTTTATTTAGTTAATTTAATGATAGTGTAGTATTAGGTTTAATTGTAACTTAGGTTAGGATTTATTTTACAGGTACATTTCTCTTTATTTTAGCTAGGTAAGCTATTAAATAGTTAATAACTATTTAATAGTTATTGTACATGGTTAAAATAAATTGAAAGTTACCTGTAAAATAAATATAAATCCTAAGATAGCTAGAATATAATTATTATTTATATTGTAGCTATATTAGGGTTTATTTTAAAGGTAAGTATTTAGTTTTAAATAGGATTCATTTAGTTAATAAGAGTTAATTTATTTAGATTTATTTAATTAATATTTAAGTTAGGGGGGCGTTAGGGTTAGAATTAGGTTTAGGGGTTAATAATTTTATTTACAGTGGCGGCGGCGTAGTGGGGGGCAGGATAGGGGTTAATAAATTTATTATAGGTGACGACGGTGTAGGGGGGGCAGATTAGGGGTTAATAAATTTATTATAGGTGGCGACGGTGTAGGGGGGGCAGGATAGGGGTTAATACATTTAATATAGGTTGCGGCGGGTTCAGGGAGCAGCGGTTTAGGGGTTAATACATTTATTATAGTTGCGGTGGGCTCCGGGAGCGGCGGTTTAGAGGTTAATATGTATAGAGTAGCTTGCGGTGGGCTCCGGGAGCGGCGGTTTAGGGGGTAATAACTTTATTTAGTTGCGGCGGTGTAGGGGGGACAGATTAGTGGTGTTTAGACTCGGGGTACATGTTAGGGTGTTAGGTGTAGACAGCTCCCATAGAAATCAATGGGATGTCTGTCAGCAGCGAACTTGTACTTTCGCTATGATCAGACTCCCATTGATTCCTATGGGATCCGCCGCCTCCAGGGGTGGCGGATTGAAAACCAGGTACGCTGGGCCGTAAAAGTGCCGAGCGTACCTGCTAGTTTTTTGATAACTAGCAAAAGTAGTGAGAATGTGCCGCACTTGTGTGCGGAACATCTGGAGTGACGTAAGAATCGATCTGTGTCGGACTGAGTCCGGCGGATCGATGCTTACGTCACAAAATTCTACTTTTGCCGGTCTCGAGCCTTTGATATCTAAGGCGTATCAGCCTCGCCACAAATACGCTGCGGAATTCCAGCGTATTTGAGGTTGACGGCTTGATAACTAGGCCCCTATGAATTATATTTATAGAAAACCAGATATGAATCAAACTATACAAGTTTAAACTGTTATAATATTCTTTACAAAGCAAACCAAATATACCTTAAGAATTAACCTTATTCACAATTGAATTGCATTAAAATACCACAATGAGAAACCAAGATATGAGTCACCAACTTAAGAGTGCCTAGTTAAACGATATAACATGATGCTTTAGCAGCCAATTTCTCTGAGCTGAAATAAACTCTTTTTAGCTACAATTAAGGCAAGTTCTAAAATATAATATAGTTACCAATAACTTAATGCACACCAGAAAGATTTACTTACAATAATGGGCCTGACTAAGAAATATGCAACACAAAGGATATTTATCTAGCAAATAAATTAATTACTTAGCATACAAGAGTGACTAGTTAAGACTACACAGAACTATGAATGCAAGTTAAAATACAAAGTGCCATTTTCAAATGTCTAACTGCAATTTAGTTATAGTTACCAAATAACTTTGATTTAAATATTAAAATATAGATTTATCAATTGCGTATACTTCACCAAAATAACCAAATCGATAAGTCAGCTTTTAAAACTTCTTGTTTCACCTCATATGAAATAAGGGTATTTGCAATATGGATAATAAAAAGTAGCCCAATTTGCTTAAAGTGACTGTGTCCCAATTTGTCAGCAGTTATTCAGTCCCCAGTTCAGCAAAAACTCAGCCAGCCTCTTTTTTCCTTTTGCATTCAGCTTATATTATCTTAATAATTGGTGAAACAATATGATAGGCCCTTTGGAAGCTTGTCTGTGATTCGTCCTTAGATCTGAACATCTCAGGTTATTTTGGGAGACGCCTCCCTGACTGGCTCTGCATGTGTTCTAATGGAAAATTTATTTGGATGTCATACCAGTTCCAATCCCCTAGGGGGCAGCAGACAACCAGCAAATACAGTCTCACCATCAATCAATGTTAATCCAAATATCTCCCTATATAGTGATTATTTAAAATACTATAACTTTTTGCATTAATCACTTACAATTTTAATTATAGATGGGATAATATAATGTCATTTTTCTGATTACTCCAATTCTAAATACAAGCATGTTTCTAGCGATCATACCAATAAGCAATTACATTGTCGATCATTTGCTTTCCCCAGAATCATCTTAATATGGCATACATACCTTGAGATCAGTAAACATATGTCATTTTCATATAATTATATCTACATTGGATTACTATCCCTTACACATTAATATTTCATATCTGTATATCTCTCTTTGAGAGTATAAAACACATAGGATAATATTTAAAATACCAATTATATGTGTACTTATTAGGTGCCTGAAAAATATAAAGAAATAGTTTACTAAAATTGGAAATTTTAAATTGACTGTATTGCTATTTATTAACTCAGCATATGTATTCCAATTTGTCCTTTAGATGTCTGGAAGACAGAAAAAAAAAATATAAATTATATAAGTTATAATGCAAAACATGTGTCTCTGCTTAGCTAGCACAGATGTGGATTCGAGGTCTAGGGGTAATTAAAAGGTCTGTGCTAATTAACTATATTCCTGGGCCTTAGTGAGGTTCAAAGGGATTTCCACAGACATCTAGGCTCCATCAACCCAGGGGTTCCTGTGATCTAGGTAATGAGACAGATGCTCTCTTTTGAACTCTTAAATGCTATGTTAATCAGGAGAAGTATTTCATGTTTGATCTCAGAGTGTGGAATACATAGAATGTATTTAGTGATAAAATGAGCATGCTCAAACTTACTATTTGAGAGATTTCATACTTATTTATCTTATTATATATACAAATATTCATATATATATATATATATATATACAGTATATATATTGTCCACTGACATCTACAAATGCCCTGACATAATGATCCTGTGGACTGGTTAGGGACGACTTAGTTTTTTTCAGGGACCCTGACATAGGGGTTAGCTCATTGGGCTTGCAAGCAGGAAGGCCACCTTCGGGTAATGGTTATAAACTTTAAGGCCTGACTTGTCCTTCGGATGGAGTGTGCTCCTTATCATGGGGAGTTTTTTCTCTGTTGGGTCAACAGTGGTGTCTGGATGATTTTTTCATTCTGGTCCGTGTTTTGAATCATACTATGGCTTCATTTCTTGTGGACATGTACGCTTTTTTCTTATCTGTGCCCTTCCCCTTTTGAGGGATAGTGTGTCTTCCTTATGAGCTGGGGTTTCCTCTCTGGAGGATCATTGTCTGCCCTGTGTGTAGGAGGTTGGATCTCAGTTGTCTTATTTCTGTAAGGGGCAGCATCCTGCGGCCTCCGTTCCACCTGTTGGAAATTGATCTCTCCACGTAGAGACTGTATAAGAGAGTTGTGGGCAGGTCTTCCTACGGATCTATTGCACTTTTCTCTGTTCCAGGTCCTAGAGGGTTCTCCTTGGGAGTGCCTTAATTTGGAGGAGCGGGAATAGGTTGGTACCCCAAGCTCTGTTGGGGTGGGTGAGTTCCCCCCTTTTTCTTTCTATTCCCTGGGGGCCTTGTGATTGGGTTCTTTTCTGTCCCCCCTGTCTATTAGACATGTCTGTCGTTTGGGTTGGGATCTGAGATCTGTTATTTTGTCCTCGGAGTATTCGAGATATGGTAAACCTCTTTATAGGTTTCTCCTTTCTCTATCAACGATTTGTGGGAAGGACTGGCGGCCTCTTAGCCTGCGACGGTTATCCGCAGGTTAGTGGATACTTAGCAATCGGAAGGATCCTATCTTCAGCTGCCCTTCTACTTGCCCTGCAAGTATTTAAGTTTCAGAGTCATTTTTAGATGACTGCAGCGTGCAGTGTTTTTTGCTTCAGGTGTTCGTCTAAGACTATCTGAGCTTGCTGCACGAGGGTTTCGTTCTGAATATTTCGGTATTCTAAGCTACCTTTTTGCAACTTGGGGACCTTCGTCTGCAGTTGCTTTCTAGAGTGCGATTGCACTGTGTTAGGGGAAGATCCTCTCTCTGTTTCAGACTCCCGGCCTTATCCAGTGGTTTCTGTATTTCTGGGGTCTGGACGTTGCCTCCCCTTGTTTCTCTGTTTTTTTGCTATGTGTTGGTGCCCTTTTTAGGATTTTTTTTTCTGGAGTTCCTTATGCTAGCTGGACAGCTAGCTCAGCATACTAATGCACTGTGGCTACTCTGCACTGTAGCAAACCGAGGGTTGCAAGTTCGATCCCCGGAGAGGTCTACTCAGCCTTTCCTCCTTTCGAGGTTGATAAAATGAACAGCGCCTTGAGTCCCTTAAGGGGGATTAGCCATGCTTACAAATACAATCATGTTTTCTCTTGGGTCTTTTCTTCTTTGTGGAAGAATACGGTAGTTTTTAGTAAGGGGTGTGTTGTTTGGAGACCGACTGCTGGGCGACAGTGTCTCTTGGAGGTTGTTGACTCGGTCGAGTCTAGTTCCTGCGGTCTCTAGCAAGGCTTGTGGACTATCTGCGGGTCAGTGTCCTGGGCTTTTTCCTTTGCTTCTCAAAGTTGTTCTCGGCTTCAGACGAAGTGGGATTTTGTTGGGTAGGGGTTTTCAGGCCTGGTGCCCTCAGAATGGGCCGTCTCTTGTACCCTCCTGTTTTTTGCATTCAGTGTCTGCTATAGCTTGGGTATTGTTTTCCCAAAAGTAATGAATGCAGCTGTGGACTCTTTCCATTTATGAAGAAAAACTTAAATTATGCTAACCTGATTCCACAGCTCCTCACCCGTGTTTTTATGTGGGGCCGCCGTAATTTTTGTTCTTCTGGCACCTTTTCACCCTGATTTCCTCTACTGTTCCTTGTTCCTCGGCAGAATGACTGGGGGATGAGGGAAGTGGGAGGAGTATTTAAGCCAATTAAGTGCAATAGTCTTTGCCTCCTCCTGGTGGCCAGGTTCTGAATTCCTAAAAGTAATGAATGCAGCTGTGGACTCTTTCCATCTGAAGAAAAGAAATTATCAGGTAAGCATAAGTTTTTGCAGTCCTAGGTCGCAGAAGCTTTTGGTTAAAATCCTGGTCTGCGGATGTTTCTTCTAATCTAAGTTATTAGCTATTCCCTACAAGGGTAAGACCTTGTTTGGGTCTGGTTTTGGCTGACATTTATTTCAGATATCACAGGAGGAAAGGGATCTTTTCTTCCTCAGGATAAGAATAATAAGCAGAAAGGGCATCAGAGTGATTTTCGTTCCTTTCATAACTTTAGAGGTAAAGCTTTCTCTTCCAAGCAGGAACTATCCAAGTCTTCCTGGAAGTCTGGTCAGTCTTGGAACTAGCGGGAAACAGTCTAAGAAGCCTGCGGCTGACTCCAAGTCAGCATTAAGGGTCGGGCCCCCGATCCAGGAATGGATCTAGTAGGGGGCAGGCTTTCTCAATTTGCTCAGGCTTGGATACAAGATGTCCCAGACCTGTGGGCCATGGAAATTGTATCTCAGGGGTACAAGATTAGAATTCAGTAATTTCCTCCCAGAGGCAGGTTTCTTTTCTCAAGATTATCTGTAGACCAGATAAAGAGAGAAGGGTTCCTTAAATTGAATCAAGGATCTTTTGCCCTGGGAGTAATAGTTCCAGTTCCTCTGCAGGAACAGGGTCTGGTATTTTATTCAATCTGTTTGTGGTTCCCCAAAAAAGAGGGGACTTTCAGACCTATTTTAGACCAAAAGTGTTTAAACAAAGTTCCTCAGTGTGCCCGCCCTTCAAGAAGGAGACAATACATTCCATTCTTCCTTTGGTTCAAGAGGGTCAGATTTATGACAACCATAGACTTAAGGATGCGTACCTTCATGTTCCCATTCACCGGGATCATCACAATCATCTATTCAGTTTGTGGCTTTTCCATCGGCTTGCCACAGCTCCCAGAATTTTCTCAAAGGTCCTGGGGCTCTTTTGGCAGTGATCCGGTTCCTCGGGGCCATTTCAGTAGTGCCTTATTTGGACGACAATTCTGGTTCAGGCCGCCATCTTTTCAACAAGGCAAACTCTCTTACGGAGATCTTGTTGTCTTTTCTTCGCTCCAACAGTTGAAAGGTCATTCTGAGAAAGAGTTCTCTGATTCCAGCCACAAGAGTAGTGTTTTAGGGACCATAAAAGACTCCCTACTAATGAAGATATTTGTGACAGAGGTCAGAAAAACAAAGATCTTTGGCTCTTGTCTTGTCCTTCAGTCCTCTCCTCGGCTGTCAGTGGCTCTATGTATGGAGGTAATTGGTCTGATGGTAGCTTCCATGGACATCATTCTGTTTGCTCGGTTCTATCGCAGTCCTCCTGCAGTTATGCATGTTAAGGCAATGGGACGGGGACTATGCGGATCTCTCTACGCAAATAGTTCTGGATCATGCGACAAGGGACTCTCTTCTGTGATGGTTGTCTCAGGAACACCTCTCCCAGGGAACTTGCTTTCGAAGACCTTCCTGGGTGATCGTGACCACGAAAGCCAGCCAGGCCTTCTAGGTTGGGGAGCAATTTGGGGGTCATTGAAGACTCAGGGTCTTTGGACTCAGGAGAAGTCAGTTCTCCCTATAAACATTCTAGAACTGAGAGCGATTTTCAATGCTCTACTGGCCTGGCCTCAGTTAGCCTTACCCCGGTTTATCAGGTTCCAGCCAGACAACATAACATTGGTGGCGTACATCAACCACCAGGGGGGAACTCAGAGTTCCTTGGCCATGACAGAGGTGGCCCAGATAATCCAGTGGGCGGAGTCTCACAACTGTAGTCTTTCTGCAATCCACATCCCAGGAGTGGACAATTGGCAGGCGGATTTCTGAGCCGACAGGACCTTTCATCCGGGGAGTGGGAACTCCATCAGGAAGTATTTTCCAGTTTATTCCTCAATTGGGGGCAGCCAGAACTGGATCTCATGGCTTCTCGGCAGAATGCCAAGCTTCTGAGCTTACAGCTCGAGGTCAAGGGATCCACAGGCTTTCTTGATAGATGCTCTGGCTGGTCCCTTGGATTTTTACTCTAGCTTACATATTTCCTCCCTTCGCTCTCCTGCCAAGAGTCATTGCTCGGATCAAGCAGGAGAGGGCGTCAGTGATTCTCATAGCGCTGGCGTGGCCTCGCAGGATCTGGTATGCAGATCAAGTGGAAATGTCGTCTCTACCTCCTTGGAGACTCCCTCTGAGGAAGGACCTTCTACTTCAGGGTCCTTTTCTTCATCCAAATCTTGTTTCTCTGAAGCTGACTGCTTGGAGATTGAACACTAGATTTTATCTAAGCGTGGGTTTTCAGAGTCGGTCATTGAGACCATGATTCAGGCTCGTAAGCCTGTGACAAGAAAGATTTACTATAAGATATGGCGTAAATATCTGTATTGGTGTGAATCCAGAGGCTACTCTTGGAGTAGAGTCAGAAATCCTAGGATTTTGTCTTTTCTCCAGGAGGGTCTGGAGAAGGGTTTGTCAGCTAGTGCTCTGAAAGGTCAGATTTCTGCGTTGTCTATTTTATTGCATAAGCGTTTTGCGGATGCACCAGACGTGCAAACCTTTTGTCAGGCCTTGGTTAGGATCAGGCCTGTGTTTAAGCCCGTTACTCCTCCTTGGAGTCTTGACCTTGTTCTTAGAGTTTTACAGCGGGCTCTGTTTGAACCTATGCATTCCTTAGATATTAAGATGTTATCTTGTAAGGTTTTGTTTCTTGTTGCTATTTCTTCTGCTCTGAGAGTTTCGGAACTCTCTGCTCTGCAGTTTGATTCTCCTTATCTTATTTTTCATTCTGATAAGGTGGTTCTACGTACTAAATTAGGTTTCCTACCTAAGTTTGTTTCAAACAAGAATATTAATCAGGAGATTGAGGTTCCTTCTTTGTGTCCTAATCCTTCTTCTCCTAAGGAGCATTTTGTTGCACAACCTAGATGTTGTTGCGTGCTTTGAAGTTTTATCTTCAGGTGACTAAAGAACTTTGTCAGTCTTCTGCTTTGTTTGTTTGTTTTTCTGGGAAGCGCAAGGGTCAGAAAGCTACGGCTACTTCTCTTTCTCTTTGGCTAAGGAGTATTAGTCGTTTAGCCTATGAGACTACTGGACAGCAACCTCCTGAGAGAATCACTGCTCATTCCACGAGGGCTGTTTCTTCTTACAGGGCATTTAAAAATGAAGCTTCTGTGGAACAGATTTGCAAGGCTGCAACTTGTCCTCTTTGCATACTTTTTCAAAGTTTTATAAATTTGATACTTTTGCCTCGGCAGAGGCTTCTTTTGGGAGAAGGGTTCTTCAGACAGTGGTGCCTTCTGTTTATGTCTGCCTGTCTTGTCCTTCCCTTATCATCTGTGTCCTCTAGCTTGGGTATTGATTCCCACTAGTAATTGATGATTCCGTGGACTCACCATATCTTAGGAAAGAAAACATAATTTATGCTTACCTGATGATAAATTTCTTTCTTTCCGGATATGGTGAGTCCACGGCCTACCCTTTATTTAAGACAGTTATTTTTTCTGAAACCTCAGGCACCTCTACACTTTTGTGTTATCTTTTTCAATTTTTCCTTCGACCCAAATGACTGGGGATTATGGGTAAGGGAAGTGACATATATAGCCGCTTTGCTATAGTGCTGTGATTTGTGTACTGTCTTATTCTTAGAGAATACCTCCTATCCTTACCTATGGAGGCTAGATTACAAGTGTTACGCTAACTTTGCATGCAAGCGATATGGGTTTTCTTTGGTAAAATGATGATGGTCCACAGTCCTTCTTAACATATGGGATATATTTCAACACACTAGGAGGAGGTCAAGCACCCATATAAGAGCTTTACAACCTTCCACCTCCCATCTCTCTAGTTTTGTTCTTGCCATCATAGGAGATGGTTTGAGAATATAGGTTTGTTCCCAGCTACTTGCATTTAAATCCATTGGGATTAAATAAATTGGGAGCTCAGACCTATGTGAGACCCATAGTCCCTGGGGAGTATTATTTACAAAGAAGACAGAAAAGATTCTTCACAACAGCTGAATATACAGGGGACTATAGTGCAGGCTCTGGTTAGACTGGGGAACATATTTTATCAGGATTTATATGATAATAATGCTTGGGTGCACTTTATTTTACATTCCAACGCTTTTTTTTGATTATTTCTAAGGACACAGGCTTTACTCCCAGCGGTAGCCCCAGCCCCTTTGTGTTCCCAGAGTTTTCACTAAGCTATCTGGAGCCTCTGGGACTAGATTTCACCTGCAACAGTTGGGTCCTGATCTCTAACAGATTCTAATCTGATTTTTAGTGCCTGCCAGGCCAAGGAAGGGGGTGAGTACCCATACAGGAACTGCCAGGGGGTACTTAATTATTCACTTATTTCTTGCGGCTTGTTAAACTTACTACATTGGGAGATTGTACAGGTGTCTGAGGGAGTAGTTCTATAGTGTAGAGGGCTCTCTACCAGGTTTTCCCTGTACTGTTTGTTATATGTGTCATTGTATACTGTAATTCAATACAAATAATTGAACAAAATGTTTCTGTCCCCACTAATAATACTTTAGAGGAGTCTGTTTTCTGATATTCTTCTAGTTACACATATTTTCTTTATTTTGCAAATCTGTTCCAGTATGCCTGGGTCAACCAAATCTCTGAGAATTGTATACCTCAGATTTTACATGTAAACCAAACACAACCTTCCACTTCTCAAAGGGAATTTTGCCTATTACTTGTCACTCAGGGGGACTCTACTGATTTTACTCCTGAATTTAAAAGCAGCATGTATGAAAATGTGACAGATTGTTTGGCGGCAATCCCCAAACCAATTTAAGCCTAGGTGTACATCTGGGGTTTTATCTCAGTTTAATGTCCAAAATCCTTTCCCTCAACCCCAAGTTCTCTTACAGAACTCTGACTCTGAGAATGCAAATATATCTAGTTCTTGATTGGGAATTGTCATTGGATGAACAGGAGCCTGTACCTGATCCTGATATAACAATGCCTTAGATTTAAGGTGGAGCATATCCGTTAAATATGTTTTCTACGCTCCACCAAAAACAGGTGTTTCAGGTCCCTGAATTGGTCTATGTACTATATTGCTATGGAATGGAAAAAGCCAGGCATACCATTCGCCCCTTCCATCAGATTTAGGAAAATGTACCCCATCCCAGAACTGAATTCAGAAGTGTGGGAAAGTAAACCCTAACGTTGATTGTGCTATTTCCAATCTCGCCAAATGTACGACTATCCTTATAGAGAATAGCACTTCGTTTAGAGGCCCAAAGGACCGCAAATTAGAGTCCTTCTTAAAGAAACTCTTTCTTCAAACAGACCTTTTATTTAGACTGGCTGTTTCTCTTACCCATGTGACTCCCTAGCTAAAATGGTGATGGACAATTCCTCTACTGAGAATTTACAAAACTGCATTAAAGCACTAAAATGGCTCAAATATTCATGTGCAATGCGGTAATGAACATTATTAAGATCAATGTAAAAATATGTCTATGGCAGTGCTGGCATCTTTATGGTTAAAATCTTGGTCAGTAGACATGATCTCTAAAAATAGACTGATGACTCTTTCCTTCCAAGGAAAGATTATATTCAGTTCAGACTTGTTCTCCAAAAGGAGCTTTTCTTCCTCAGGATGAAAAAATCCGAAGGAAAGAAGAGAAGAGGCAAATCAGTTTTGTTCCTTTGAGATAAAAAGCCCTCCTCTTCTCAGACACCTGAGCCCTCAAGTCAGTCAATGTTCACAAAAGCTCGTTATATACTGCTACAAGGGTAACATATTTAGGAGGTCATAATAGATTCAGTCCATATGCGTCTGCTCCTGACAGAACAGCTCAGGTTAAAACTCCAGAGAATATGTCCCTCCCTGCAGAGTACTCGATTGTCATCCCTAGCTCAGTGCATAGAGGTGGGTCTTATGGTAGTCGCTTCAGACGTGGTTCCTTTGCCCGCTGTCACGTCCCTGTGACGATTCCCTAGTCACATACATGGACAATGTGTGACACAGTGCCATCTATTGGTTTGAACTATCCCAAAAACATCATAACACAGCACCCTCTATTGGTTGCAAGTTTCCACCAAAATGTATACAGGAGGAATGCCTAATTTGCATATTTTTGCATAGCAAAAACACAAACAGATTGTTATTTTTACTGTTTAGAACTACCTGAATCATCCATCCTGTTGGCAAAGTATATATTCCCTTATTATATTGTTTTCTAAGTGTTTTCCTATGTTTATGTTTTATGGAGTGTGTGTCACCATAAGCTTACTTGTGTGTTTGTAGAAGCTAGTCCTGGGTTAAATAAAGCATTGTCAGTAGTTCCTTCTGGAACAGTTGGTCCTGTCTGATTCTTTCAGGTATACAAGTAGCAGAGGTTATGGCCCTGCATTCTGGCTGCACCTTTCCCTGCAAGAGAGACCTGCTACAGAGTCTGTGGGCCTTTATGCAAAGAGCTGGCCTTGTGAGCCCCAATAGTCTTTTTTTTTAACCTACCTGAAGAAAGGAGTGAGGCAGAGGGGAAATTACCTGCCTGAAAGGAGCAGCGAGGCAGAGGGATCTATTCCTGCCTAGAAGCAGACCAGCAGAAGGGATGCTACCTGCCTGGGAGCCCACTGAGACGGCTTGACGACCGTCTCAGCAATGATAGCTCTGGTCCCACTATCTGGAGGCAGAGGGATCTATTCCTGCCTAGAAGCAGCCAGACAGAAGGATTTATTCCTACCTAGAAGCAGACAGGCAGAGGGGACTGCCCACTATCTGGTTGCCATCCCTGGGTTTGGACAGGGGAAGGGAGACCCCTAGCGGAGTACCGCTACAGTCCCATTCAAACTATCTATACTCCAGTCAGTAGTCAAAGAATTATCTACATGTGGTGGAAAAAATAGGCCTGGCTTCATCTGTTAACCAATCTCTGTCTTGGTGGACACAAAGTCCTTCTTTGACCCTTGGAGCATCTTTTATTCATCTGTCATGGACCACTGTCACGACGGATGCCAATCTATTAAACTTGGGGGCAGTCTGAAATTCTCAAAGGATGCAAGGAGTTTGGTCTCCTTTAGAGACAAGGTTACCAATAAACATTATGGAACTTTAAGCGATTCTTTGAGCTCTTCAGACATGGCCTCTGTTGAAGGAGGAGAAATGTATCCATTTCCAGTCGGACAATATCACAGCGGTAGCCTATATCAATCATCAAGGTGGTACCTGCAGTCCCCACTGGCAATACAGGATGTCTCTTAAATTCTATCCTGGGCAGAGAGGAATCAGTTCTCCCTATCAGCGATTCACATTCCGGGTGTGAACAATTGGGAAGCAGACTATCTCAGCTGTCAGTCAGTCCATCCAGGAGAATGATCTCTCCATCAGGATGTATTCGATAAACTGATAATCAAATGGGGCAACCAGACATCTGATGGCGTCATACTTAAGCCTTGGTATATCCATGGTAATTCCATCTAGCATACCTGTTTCCTCCATTTGTTCAGCATTAAGTAATATTAATTGTTCCAGTCTGGCTCCACAGGACATGGTATGCGGACCTAGTACAGATGTCAACAACGCCTCCATGGTGTCTTCCTCTGAGACAAGACCTGTTATCACAAGGTCCTCTTTTCCATCAGGATCTCAAATCTCTATAAGTTTGATGGCATGGAGGTTGAACGCCTAGTTTTGAGACATAGAGGATTTTTAGACTCTGCAATCAATACTCTGATACAGGCTAGGAAACCTGTGATTCAAAGGATTTACCACAACATTTGGAAAACATATTTTGTGTGCTGCTTTAAGGGATTTCTTGGTGTTCCTTTCTGATCCTGAGAATTCTTCAGCTCTTACAAGATGGCTTTAAAAAAAGGGTTTATCAGCTAGTTCCCTGAAGGGTCAAATTTCAGCTTTATCTGTTCTTTATCATAGGAAGTTGTCTAAACTTCCTGATTGTTAGACTTTTGTTCAGGCATTAGTTTGAATTAGGTCAGTTTTAAGACCTATTTCTCCCTCCCTGGAATTTGAACCTAGTTCTTTTAGTTCTTCAAGGTGATCCCTTTGAACCAATGCACTCTATAGACATAAAGCTGTTGTCTTGGAATTTGCATTTCTTATTAGCTATCTCTTCTGCTAGAAGAGTTTCTGAGTTGTACGCGTTATCCTCCATTTTGGATATTTCACAAGGATAAGGTTTGTACTGCGTACTAAATATGATTTTCTTCCAAAGGTGGTTATTAACTGATAACATCAATCAAGAAAATGTGGTTCCTTCTCTTTGTCCAGACACTATGAAAAGATTGTGACATAATCTGGATGTAGTTAGAGCTTTGAAGTTTTATCTCCAAGCGACTAAAGAGTTTAAAAAAAACGTATAGTTTGTACATTACTCTGGGAATCGTAAAGGACAGAAAGCTACTACAGTAGCATTGGCTTAAACAAGTGATTCAAAGGTTTACTTGATGGCGGGTTAGTCGCCCCCCCTTAAACGTATTACAGCTCACTCTACCAGAGCAGGTGGCAAGATCATTGGCCCTTAAGAATGATGAATGATGCATCTTTGGAGCATCACATGGTCCTCCTACATACTTTTTCTTTTACATCCTTACATACTTTTTCCAAATTGTATCATTTTGATGTCTTTGTTAGTCCTTCAGGCCGCGGTGTGGGCTAAATAGGAACTGATAGAGAAAGTATTTTCCCACCCTGTCCGTAACATAGATAATTGGCTTGGGTGTTAATTCCATATGTTATGGAGTGTCAGGATATATGTGAGTGTTATTAAATAATATATAAATATATATGTGTGTGTATTATCTACACATAGATATATGATAAGACCAAGAATTCATTTTGTTTGTGAAACTGTGAGGCAGCGCCCTCTTGTTCTGAAGCACAGATTTGTAGAACAAAATAAATACACTTGTAAAACTCAAGACACACTTTAAAGGGACAGTCTACTATAGAATTGTTATTGTTTTAAAAGATAGATAATCCCTTTATTACCCATTCCCCAGTTTTGCATAACCAGCACAGTTATATTAATACACTTTTTTACCTCTGTGATTACCTTGTATCTAGGAACCTTCTTCCAGCCCCCCTGATCACATGACTGTGACTGTTTATTATCTATTGTCTTAAACTGAGCATTGTTTTGTGCTAAATCTTAAATAACCCCCTGTGCCTGAACACAGTGTTATCTATATGGCCCACATGTACTTTCTGTCTCTTTGTGTTGAAAAGAGATTTAAAAAAGCCTGTGATAAGAGGCAGCCCTCAAAGGTTTAGATATTACCATATGACCCTACCTATGTTTAGTTTAAACTAAGAATACCAATAGAAAAAAAGCAAATTTGATGATAGAAGTAAATTGAAAAGTTGATTAAAATTAAAAGTCCTATCGGAATAAGGAAAGTTTAATTTATACTAGACTGTCCCTTTAACAGAGGGATCCCTCTTCTATGTAATAAAAGTTATCAGGTAATGACCCCATGTGGAGATATACAGACATGCTGTCTGAGATGGGTCTTAGAGGATGGCTTGAGTGTATGCATGAGAAAAAAAATCTGTTTTACAGAGGCAAAATGACCGTTTACACTTAGGTGTTAAATTGGTACCTGCTGAGTTGAATCCACGAATTCCAGATGTTACGTCTATATAAAGATTAGTAGAGAAAAATGTGTTCCTTGAAAGCATATAAGTCGTAAGGATATAAGTCGTAAGGATTTACGATTTAAATGTTTTCAAACATTTAATATGTTCCTCAGACTGTCCAAATAATAGGTACAAATAAATGGATATGAGATTGTGTGTTTGTATAATATTAAATATGAATATTTGCTGAATTGAATAAGTAGCAATATAATCAATCTAAATGTTTAACTGTGTCAAAATAACATTATATCTTTCATTTTAGACCTGTGAGAAACCAGTGTTGTCCCATTAATTATATCATATCTGTGTTTTCATGCATTCAAAACTAGGGATGCACCGAAATTTCTATCCCATTTCGGCCGAAAGAGGGGTAATCAGGCCGAAAATTGCATCTTCTATGTAAAATTAAATTAACCCCTATGTCCCACGAAACCATACCCTGGCAGACAGATATTTATCCCCCAAAGTGCCCTCCCCCGTGCCTCACCGAACGCTATAAGCAGTTGCAAGCTGATCCTACATTTAGCCCCGTGTGGCTGGGTTATTTCCAGGCCATATTCAAATGAACTACATGCCCCAGAATGCTTCGCGGTTAGAGGGGGTGCGGCACTGTGGGCTGGGCTGTTCACTCACTGTCTTGAAGCAGAGCGGCGTGAGAAGGAACTTGCCGTGTCAGGTGACTTTTATGATACTTGCCTGTAGAGCCATATAGTTACTTGTGGATCCTCCGGTCAGTGAGTATGTGAAAGGCTAATACGTATATTTACCTGTATCTGGCTCCCTGTCTAATTGTGATTTTATTTGAAAAAGCAGCTCATTGAGTCCTGCAGGAGCTGCTTTTTCAAATAAAGTCACAATTAGACAGGGAGCCAGATAAGGGTAAATATATGTATGAGCCTTTCACACATTCACTGACCAGAGGATCCATTACAAGTAACTATATGGCTCTGCAGGCAAGTGTCATAAATTTCATCTGACACAGCAAGATTAGGAGACTGTGTAAACAGAGCGGGCTGCAGCGTGGTGTCATTACAAGCAGCTGTCACCTCCTCCTGAGAACTGCACAATGAGCTGTTTGCCAGATAAGAGTGAATATAAACATGTAGGAGCCGTTTGCACACTGACATAACTATAATTGTTTGGGATTCAATCCACAAGCAGTACACTTGTAATACCATCTCCTGCATTCCTCTGTGTACCTCAGTAGCATGTCTTAATTCTTAACCCCATGCTGCCTGCTGATTTAGGATTGTGTCAAATGTTCAAAAGTATGTGTATGTATATATATATACATATATATATATATATACATATATATATATATATATATATACACATACATTATATATATTATATATTTATATATATAATATATATTTATATATATATAATATATATTTATATATATATAATATATTTATATATATATATATTATATATATTATATATATATTATATATATAATATATATATATATATATTATATATATAATAAATATATATATATATTATATATATAATATATATATATTATATATATATTATATATATATATATATATAATATATATATATATTATATATATATATATATATATATATATATATTTCTTTCATGTAATTAGCAAGAGTCCATGAGCTAGTGACGTATGGGATATACATTCCTACCAGGAGGGGCAATGTTTCCCAAACCTCAAAATGCCTATAAATACACCCCTCACCACACCCACAAATCAGTTTGTGCTAGATACTACGTTGATATGCGCTCCGCAGCAGGTTGGAGCCCGGTTTTCCTCTCAGCGTGCAGTGAATGTCAGAGGGATGTGAGGAAAGTATTGCCTATTGAATTCATGATCTCCTTCTACGGGGTCTATTTCATAGGTTCTCTGTTATCGGTCGTAGAGATTCATCTCTTACCCTCCCTTTTCAGATCGACGATATACTCTTATATATACCATTACCTCTACTGATTCTCGTTTCAGTACTGGTTTGGCTTTCTACTACTTGTAGACGAGTGTCCTGGGGTAAGTAAGTCTTATTTTCTGTGACACTCTAAGCTATGGTTGGGCACTTTTATATAAAGTTCTAAATATATGTGTTCAAACATTTATTTGCCTTGACTCAGGATGTTCAACGTTCCTTATTTCAGACAGTCAGTTTCATATTTGGGATAATGCATATGAATTAATCAATTTTTTTCTTACCTTAAAATTTGACTTTTTCCCTGTGGGCTATTAGGCTCGCGGGGGCTGAAAATGCTTCATTTTATTGCGTCATTCTTGGCGCGGACTTTTTTGGCGTAAAATTTTTTTTCTGTTTCCGGCGTCATACGTGTCGCCGGAAGTTGCGTCATTTTTTTGACGTTTTTTTGCGCCAAAAGTTTTGGCGTTCCGGATGTGGCGTCATTTTTGGCGCCAAAAGCATTTAGGCGCCAAATAATGTGAGCGTCTTTTTTGGCGCTAAAAAATATGGGCGTCACTATTGTCTCCACATTATTTAAGTCTCATTTTTTATTGCTTCTGGTTGCTAGAAGCTTGTTCACTGGCATTTTTTTCCATTCCTGAAACTGTCATTTAAGGAATTTGATCAATTTTGCTTTATATGTTGTTTTTTCTATTACATATTGCAAGATGTCTCCGATTGTCCCTGAGTCAGAAGCCACTTCTGGAAAAATGCAGATTCCATTAGTATTTATGCTTTATACATTTCCATTCTTAAGTACAAGAAATGTTTAGAAGATTTATAAGAAATATTTTTTCTGATTAAGGCTTTGTCTGACTTCGTGCCTTCTAATACAATTTTTAGGTCTTTTTCACTTCTTTTTTAATTATTGAAGTTTCAAATGACCAACAACATACTGATTTATCCTTCTCTGATGATGTTTTTTCTCTTTCAGAAATTCTCTTCATCAGATATTGACACTAACAAATCTACTTTTTTATATATTTTTTTTATTATTAAAGTACATTTGTTCTTTGTTGAAGAGGTGTTGATTATTTTGGATATTAAGGTAACTAGTTCTTTAAGACTAGCTGACACTATTTCTGCCTTTTTATTCTTCTGTGATTTCAGAGGTTTTCTTTCCAATTCCCCATACTAGGGAATGGAATAGGCTGAGAATTTTCTTTTATTTTTTAACTATATTCTTTGTCAGCAGTTAAATTCAATTTGGAGGGTTCTCCAATTTATTGGAGCTATCTCTACTCCTACTAATTATGCTATTGTTTTTATAGCAAAATAGTATTTATTTTCCTTTATATAGTTGTATCTTATTTATGGAAAATTATTTAGTTTCAGGTACTTTTCTTAGTCCTGTGATATTGCAATTGCTTAATTTTTCTGTTTACTTTAAGATCAAGTATCAGATTATGATTTATTTTAGCATTGTTAAAGGGACTACATTTACTAGACTAGGTGCTGTTGCATTTGTCTTGTTGTTTTGCATTTTGCA
>NC_069505.1:513263944-513266444 GCF_027579735.1 Bombina bombina | reverse complement strand
GACGCTGAAATGACCATTTTTTCAGCGTTAAAAGACGAACGCACAAATCAAAATCTACCTGTATATGCAGTAACTCTAGTGCGGAACAAAGTGCAGCCCTACCTGAGTATAGTTGAGCCTTGATCTGACGTACTGTCAATGGAAGGTACTTGCTTGCAAGAACAAACAATCGGCTAGACTTAGTTTTGTCGGTAAAGACCCGCGTAGCTAACGCAGCTTTTTTTCCTACCTCTGCTTCCAAACAACGCTGGTATTTAGAGTTGTCTGAGGGGCTGCGTTAGGCTCCAAAAAGGGAGCGTTGAGCCGAATTTACCGCCACTTCAACCCTCAATACCAGCGTTGCTTACGGTAGTGGTAAGCTGGCAAAACGTGCTTGTGCACAATTCCCCCATAGGAAACAATGGGGCAGTTTGGGCTGAAAAAAAACCTAACACCTGCAAAAAAGCAGCGTTAAGCTCCCAACGCAGCCCCATTGTTTCCTATGGGGAAGCACTTTCTAAGTCTGCACCTAACACCCTAACATGAACCCTGAGTCTAAACACCCCTAACCTTACACTTATTAACCTCTAACCTGCTGCCCACGCTATCGCTGACACCTGCATTACACAATTAACCCCTAATCTGCCGCTCCGGACACCGCCGCCACCTACATTATCCCTATGAACCCCTAATCTGCTGCCCCCAACATCGCCGACACCTACATAATATTTATTAACCCCTAATCTGCTCCCCCAAAGTCGTTGCCACCTAACTTCAAGTATTAACCCCTAATCTGCCGACCGGACCTCGCCGCTACTATAATAAATGTATTAACCCCTAAAGCTAAGTCTAACCCTAACCCCCCCTAAATTAAATATAATTTTAATCTAACAAAATAAATTAAATCTTATTAACTAAAAGTATTCCTATTTAAAAATAAATACTTACCTGTAAAATAAACCCTTTGTATTTATTTTAACTAGGTACAATAGCTATTAAATAGTTATTTACTATTTAATAGCTACCTAGTTAAAATAATTACAAAATTACCTGTAAAATAAATCCTAACCTAAGTTACAATTAAACCTAACACTACACTATCAATAAATTAATTAAATAAATTACCTACAATTACATACAATTAAATAAACTAAACTAAATTACAAAAAAAAAAACCCCACTAAATTACAAAAAATAAAAAAGACTACAAGAATATTAGGCTAATTACACCTACTCTAAGCCCCCTAATAAAATAAAAAAGCCCCCCAAAATAATAAAGGTCCCTACCCTATTCTAAATTAAAAAGTAATCAGCTCTTTTACCAGCCCTTAAAATGGCTTTTTGCGGGGCATGCCCCAAAGTAATCAGCTCTTTTGCCTGTAAAAAAAAAAATACAACCCCCCCCAACATTAAAACCCACCACCCACATACCCCTACTCTAAACCACCCAAACCCCCCTTAAATAAACCTAACACTACCCCCCTGAAGATCTCCCTACCTTGAGTCGTCTTCACCCAGCCGGGCCGAAGTCTTCATCCGATGGGGCAGAAGGCACATCCAGACCGGCAGAAGTCTTCATCCTATCCGGGCAGAAGAGGACATCCGGACCGGCAGACATCTTCATCCAAGCGGCATCTTCTATCTTTATCCATCCGGAGCGGAGCCATCTTCTTCCCAGCCGACGCGGATCCATCCTCTTCAACCGACGCCTACTCGCCGAATGAAGGTTCCTTTAAATGACGTCATCCAAGATGGCGTCCCTCAAATTCCGATTGGCTGATAGGATTGTATCAGCCAATCAGAATTAAGGTAGGAAAAATCTGATTGGCTGATTCAATCAGCCAATCAGATTCAAGTTCAATCCGATTGGCTGATCCAATCAGCCAATCAGATTGAGCTCACATTCTATTGGCTGTTCCGATCAGCCAATAGAATGCGAGCTCAATCTGATTGGCTGATTGGATCAGCCAATCAGATTTTTCCTACATATATATATATATATCAAAAGAGAAAAAATGGCACTCGCTGGACTTAGTATAAACATATAAATCTTTATTAATACAAGTTAAAAAACGACATAACGTTTCGGGATTCTTACAATCCCTTTGTCAAATGCCACCACATGATTCACCTCAGTGAACCTAAAAACATATACCTGCATAAGCTCGACCTTGTTTAAATGTTTCACCGGTTCACTCTAATTGCGCCATCCAATGCGCATGACGTCATCACGCTACGCCACTCGCACAGGTATACGCATGGAGGCCGGTTACCATAGTAACCCAAAGAAACAAAGACAAAACCACATGGGCGTATTCCTATAACACACATGTCTTACAATGATAACGATCACACCTCCACAGATCAGACCAACCTCCTAAGCAGCGTCACAGCAATGACGCCCCAGGGGTTGGAAGTCTTGACAACACACAAACTGCCTTTAGCAGTTTAAGCTCCATGTAGTTTACCAGATATATAGGTATTAATATGCTCATCATTTTATCACTGTCATATCAACATA